>NC_051157.2:207349587-207382403 GCF_013339745.2 Dermacentor silvarum | reverse complement strand
AGATGCTTCCGTCCACTTTAAATCCAAGCACTTCTGGAAGGTGCACGTTACCTACAGATTTCACTGACTGAACCCCTTCGTATTCCATTTGAATGGGCCGAGTTGTCTCCGGATTTTGGAGCAGCATATACATGCATAATGTTGTTGCGAAGGTTAGCTCCGTTATGTCTTCGTGCATAGGCAAACAGCCTCAAATAGCAAGGCACTGCTCTTTATGATGTACGGCTTCCCAATATGTGTGGCAATACAGCGACAAATATAGGCCTTAATATAGCACAGAGAAATCGGGAATTATGATCTTCAGTTAAGAGACGAGTAATTACGTAATATCAATTCAAGATCAAGTGATACCGATTGTCAAACAAATATACCACGGTGTATTGATCCTTTTAGCGGAGCAGTTTGTCCTAGAGAAACGAGATGGCGCTTACAGCGGTGCGCCACACATGTCCTCAGCGACCACGCACGAATACGAAACCATTACTGCTTCTATCTTGCTTCTGTGCGATCAGTTGTCGGAAATGCAACTGAGTTTCCGCTAACGCACTGTACTACAATCATGCTGGTTAGAATCATGTGGATTGAAGACGTGTGCAGTAGTTGGCTGCAAAAATAGTGACTAACATATTAAGAAACGTAATGAATACGTGGGGCCAAGTTCGCGGACCGCTGCTCCAACTGTCCGTACTTCTTTCCGGCACTTCGAAATGTACGGCTTTCCTCGAGGATACACAAAATCGCTCATCCGCCAGCTGATGATGTATGGTGTTTAATGGCGCAAGGGCCAAGTATGGCCAAAGAGCGCCATGCCAGTGTTTGTGAGCTTGCAGTAGAGCGATGAATTCTGAGAAATAGATGAGGCGTGGCTGTAAAGAGGCCTAAAATAGTCGCTGTAAAGTGCGTAAAACATACATGTATTAAGATCATGGCAATGGCTAATGAGGTGTGCTATGAAAACGAAGAATGCATTGAGGGAGAATGATACGATTTACAAAATATAACAGATGCAAGAATTGGCCAGAAGCACAATTGCCTAAACAAAGCCCTTGAAACACAAGGGCCTGAAGGCACGTGCTATAAAAATAAACTATCACAGCAGCATCCTCTGGAGAGAGGATGCGCTATGAACTTATTGGGCTAATAACGTGTAGTACAACATCGTTCAAGAAACGGAGAAGTGCTTTGGCGTTAAAAAGAGGTTCTTCACCAATAAACATCGTAGGATGAAGAGGGATATGATAGTGGTATGCTACAGGGAAATGTTTCCTTCTCTCTGTTTCGGCTTCCCGACACTCCAGTAAGACGTGGAGTACGGTCAGCCTTTCCCCACATCTGCCACAGAGGGGAGGTTCAGCACCAGTTAAAATATATGAATGTGTACCATATGTATGTCCTATTCTAAGGCGGCAAAAGAGAACTTCAGTGTGTCGTGACTTTGTTAATGATGGCCAGTTGCCCAAAAGGGGCTTAATTACATGGAGTTTGTTCAGTGTTTGTTCATCCCATAAGTGTTGCCAATAGTTTCTGAGTTTTTTGCGTAGAAATGGCTTTAAGTCTGTGGCAGGAACGGGTATGGAAATATTGCTAGGTTTTGTTGCTATGGAAGTTGCCATTTTGTCGGCAAGCTCGTTACCCTCTATATACCTGTGCCCAGGCACCCAACATATTACAACGTGTTGATTAGAAGCATACATATTGCAGAGTAATGAATAGAGGTTATTTATAACAGGATTTTTCTGTTTTCGTAGAGATTTCAAAGATTTCACGACACTTAAGGAATCTGTGAATATAATGGCCTTTGGGAGCTTGGCTTTCTTGATGTGTTTAGTAGCCGACAGTAAGGCATAGGCCTCTGCCGTGAAGATACTGGTTTCAGGATGTAAGACGTCAGATTCAGAAAACGATGGGCCAACAGCCGCGTAAGAGACGCCGGCTTGTGATTTCGACGCATCCGTGTAAAACTCTGGGCAGGTGTACTTCGACTGAAGCTCTCGAAAGTGCATATGTATGTGCGCCTCTGGGGCGTGTTTTGTTACATCTACAAATGATGTGTCGCATTCAACGATTTGCCATTGCCACGGCGGCGACAGCTCTACTGGAGCCATCAGGCAATTTTCGAGGATTGGGACATTCATTTCATCGAAAAGTTTTCTGACCCGCATTGAGAAAGGCTCTCTCACTGAGGGTCGATTATGGAATAGTGCAGCAGATGCCATATCGTTAAGATGTTTGTAGCAAGGATGTCGAGGGTTAGACTGTACTTTGAAGAAATATGTGAAACTGGTGTATGTTCTTTGTAGGTGAAGGGACCACTCATTTGATTCTACGTATAGACTCTCAATAGGGCTTGTTCTGAAGGCGCCTGTGGCTAATCGGATACCCAGATGGTGGACGGGATCCAGTATTTTTAGCGCGCTTGGCGCGGCTGAGTGGTATACCATGGCACCATAATCCAAACGTGATCGAACAAGGCTCTTATAGAGGTTAATTAGGCACTTCCTATCACTTCCCCATGTTGTATGAGAGAGAATTTTCATTAAGTTCATTGTTTTTAGGCATTTTGCCTTCAGATATTTGATGTGCGGAATGAAGGTCAATTTTGCATCAAGTACAATACCTGAAAACTTGTGCTCCTTGTTCACAGGTATTCGTTGCCCAGACACTTCGATACTGGGGTCGGGGACTAGTCCTCGCTTTCTTGTGAAAAGGACACAGGAACTTTTCTGGGGGTTAAGATTAAATCCGTTTTCGTCTGCCCATTTAGACACTTTGTTTAGGCCTTGCTGTATCTGTCGTTCACAAACTGCGAGGTTACAGGATTTAAAGCCTAATTGCACATCGTCTACATAGACAGAATAGATGATTGCTGGAGGTAGTGATGCACGGAGCGAGGTCATCTTAACAATGAACAGTGTGCAACTGAGCACCCCTCCTTGAGGTACACCAGTTTCTTGTGTAAATGGGCGGGACAATACGTTGCCAATTCTGACTCGAAAAGTACGGTTAGACAGGTAGCTTTCTATAGTGCTAAGCATATTACCTCGAATGCCCATATGCGACAGGTCTCGTAAGATACCGTACCGCCATGTCGTATCGTACGCCTTTGCCATATCGAGAAATATAGACAAGAAATACTGATTGTGTACAAAAGCATCACGGATGTTTGCTTCGATGCGAACGAGGTGGTCGGTTGTAGATCGGCCTTCCCTAAAGCCACATTGAAATGGGTCAAGCATTTTGTTAGACTCTAAGAAATGTACAAGACGGCGATTGATCATTTTCTCAAAAAGTTTGCAAAGGCAGCTCGTAAGTGCTATAGGCCGGTAGCTGGTCACCAATGATGTATCATTACCGTGCTTTAAAATTGGGATGACAATAGCTTCTTTCCATTTAGCTGGCAGATACCCAGCGGCCCAGATAGTGTTAAAAAGTGTGAGTAGTGTGATTTGCGTGTCGGGGTGCAAGTGCTTAATCATATCGTACATGATTAGATCCGGACCCGGTGCAGAGCTCTGACATGCTGACAAGGCAGCTTTAAGTTCGGCAACGCCAAAAGGACGATTATAAGGGTTATTTGGGCTGCATTTTCGGTTTAGTGGCTTACATTCTTCTATTGTTTTGCACTTCAGGAAGCTCGCTGAGTAGTGGGTGGAGCTAGACACATGCTCGAAGTGTTGACCAAGTGCGTTGGCCTGGTCTTCCAACGTGTTTCCTTCTTTATCCACCACGGGCAACGGATGAACTTGTTGTCCCTTAAGCCTCCTTAGTCCGCTCCATACTTTTGCCTCCTGTGTGTATGAATTGATGCCGGACAGGAACTTCTCCCAGCTTGCCCTTTTAGCTTGCCGTCGCGTTCGCCTTCCTTGTGATTTTATGTTTTTAAATTCCATCAAATTTTCTGCAGTTGGGAATCGGCGAAGTATGCCCCACGCTTTATTTTGTTTTTTACGCGCCTCCTTGCACTCATCATTCCACCATGGAACTCGTCTTCGGGATGAGCAACCGCTTGATTGTGGAATGAACTTCTTTGCTGCCTCGATGATAAAATCGGTAAAATACGCTGTCGCGTCATCTATACTAAATTCGCTGATAAAATCACGGGATATAAAAGTCGATTCCTTAAAACGTTTCCAATCAGCAGAGGCTAGTTTCCATCTAGGTACATGTGGAGGGGAGTCACCTTGCGTTACTAGGCTTAGAGTTAATGGAAAGTGGTCACTTCCGAATGGGTTTTTGATTACATTCCATTCTAAGTCAGGAAATAGGGAAGCAGATCCAATCGCCAAGTCTATCGATGAATAGGAATTGTGGTGAGGATTATAATATGTTGGCTCCTTCTTATTAAAGAGGCATGCACCGGAGTTTACTAAAAAGTTTTCTACGAAACGGCCTCTCGCGTCGCATCGTGAGTCTCCCCACAATGTATTGTGGGCGTTAAAATCTCCCACGAGTATGTAGGGCTCGGGAAGTTGATCGATAAGATTATAAAAGTCTGTTTTCTCGAGGTGATGATTTGGGGGTATGTAAATAGAACATACCGTGACCAATTTGTTAAATAGGATAGCCCGAACAGACACTGCCTCAAGGGGCGTCCGAAGGGCGACGTGTCGACAAGCTACGGACTTGTCGGCAACTATTGCTACACCGCCAGACGAGGCGTTCGCCACGTCACGGTCTTTGCGGTAGATGGTGTATTGACGAAGAAAGTTTGTATTTGTGGGTTTCAGATGCGTCTCTTGAACACACAGCAACTTTGGATTGTGTTTGTGTAGGAGTTCTGTAATATCGTCGAGGTTGTGAAGAAGTCCTCTGACATTCCACTGTAGTATTTGTGTCTCCATAATGACAAATGTGTTTGTGCTGTGTTTTTAAGAGATGAAGATTAGCTCGCGGGGCCCTTTGCAGGCGCCGTGACACGAGATCTTTCTTTTCTGGAGCGGTCGAGAGAATCTCGCCGCTCCTTAGGCGCTGGTTGCGCCGTCTGGCCGGTTGTGTCCATTGCCTCTTGCGGGGCGCTAGACACGCGCTCTTGCGAGCGGTTCGTTTGACGTGAAAGCCTCGTCTCGAGGGACGAGGCCCTGGAGGCCACCAGCCCGGAGGTTGATGGCCCCTTGTTCTGAGATGGCGGAGCAGCGCTAGCCGCAGCCGCCGAGGGGGCGAATGGCGTCACCGCCGGCTCACTCTGTGTGGACCGGACAGTCGCCGGGTGCCGCTGCCCCCTGACGCGCCACCTCGGCAAAACTGACTTTAGGCAGGTATGACACCCGCCTGCGAGCCTCTTTGAAAGTTATGTTTTCCTTTACTTTGATCGTGACTATTTCTTTTTCTTTCTTCCAAGACGGGCATGACCGCGAGTATGCGGCATGCTCGCCATCACAATTGACACAGTGTAGAGTGTTTTCACATGTTTCAGAGGCATGGTCACCGGAACTACATTTAGCACATGTCTGTCGGCCTCGGCAGTTCTGGGAACTGTGGCCGAAACGCTGGCACTTGAAGCAACGAAGAGGGTTTGGTACATAGGGTCTAACCCGTAGCTTCACATAGCCTGCCTCGATTGTCTCGGGCAGGATGCTTGAGCCAAAAGTTAGTACTATATGCTTGGTTTTGATCTCTTTGCCGTCCCGTCTTAGCATGATTCGTTTGACAGTGATCACGTTTTGTTCGCTCCAGCCTTCCAACAGTTCAGCTTCTGTCAGTTCCATGAGGTCATCGTCGGAGACTACACCACGGCTGGTGTTCATAGTTCGGTGTGGGGATATTGTCACTGGGATCTCCCCAAATGACACTAGGTTAGGAAGCTTTTCGTGCTGTTTTACGTCGCGGAGTTCCAAAAGGAGGTCGCCGCTAGCCAATTTCGACGCTTTGTAGCCTGCTCCAAGAGCTTCGGTGAGACTTTTCGAAACGAGAAAGGGTGAGATCATTCTCACCGTCTTTTCGGGTTTATCGGAATGGATAACATGAAATCTGGGGAAGTTTTGCAATTTGCTGCCATTGAATTGAAAGATATCTTCGGTGCGCCCTCGTTTGTGAGAGCGATCAGGGAGTCGGGGGAATGACGATAAAGCCATAAGGTAACAATGATTTCGGTAGCTATGCCAGCCGCCCACCACCGAGCCCAACAAGGGGACGCTACAAGACCCGAAGGAGATGCAGACGCCAGCTGTACATAGCCACTATAACCTAATATAATAGACCCAAGGATGGATAAACTACACCAGGTTAACCCTTGCTGCCTGGAAAATTGGAAGTAAAGCGAAGTGAAGAGAAGACAGGAGAGTTGGAAAGTGAGAGAGAAAGACGAAGGTTGGAGGGAGAGAGAGAGAGACAGGAAAAGGCAACTACCGATTTCCCCCGGGTGGGTCAGTCCGGGGGTGCCGTCTACGTGAAGCCGAGGCCAAAGAGGTGTGTTGCCTCCGCCGGGGGGCCATAAAGGTCCAAACTCCCGGCTTCGGCTCAACCTCCAGGATCCCCTTTTCCCCGGACACGGCTAAGCTGCGCACGGTTAGACGCAGGAGGGTCCAACCCCCATGTGCTCGGGTCCGTGGTGTCGCAACACACCAAACGCCTGCTGACGCAGACGCCCCTGCGGGGGCTCATCCGCCAGCGTTGTATTGCTAACCTTCAAAGAAAAGGCTGCAGCCCCCGTGCGTCGGCAAGAATGAGTACCGCTCGTTCAACAATGATAATGGGAGTAGCGCCGATTTCTGTCATAGTAGGTTTTTCGCACAGTATCTACACACATCTACCCCAAGCAGCACGGAAACTTACACCCACTCTTTCGCTAACGTATCTAGAATCGGTGAATGGGCGCACACTTGAATATATGCTCACTATATACACGCACAATAAGTGACGGTAGTACACCGATAGCGCAGGAATGGTCGAAGCTGAATGCTTCGTGACGGTGCACAAGAGTAAGCGAGTTACTAACGATAATACACATTTGCTACAAGGTATAAAAATGTACAGAACAGCTACGTTTCAAGCCTTGTGCGCAGCAGGTACAAATCTAACGGAATTGAGCACACCCACGAGCGATTAGGCAGAAAATGATCAGATAGTGGCCGCACCGAGGAACCTTACTGAGTCAGAAACGTGACAAGCCGCTCCTTTAAAATATTTACCAAATGAAGAACGAAGACACAAACACCATAATCCTGATTCAATTCATGAGCGGAAAGTTTTGGATAGTTTCGAATACTTATTTAGCCCCGCTTTTAGAGCAAGCACCATATACGCTGCTCGCGCCGTTTGGACATAGCTTCATCAGCTCCGAAAGCGCTTTTGCATGTACTGCGAAGCTGCGGCCAAAGCTACGTGTCGTCCACCCAGTCACTGTCTACGATATCTCACAAAACAGTGCTTTGCTAATCCGCACCGGCGTCATACATATTTATTGTAAATACCGAGGCAACGGAGGCAGTTGAGGCAAGCAATGGACGCGTCACCACGTGATCAAACATGGCAGCGCCCACTGGATCGCCGCGAAAAGGGTCAATACATAAACGAAGGGAAGACTTACTGAAGCACATATCAAGATAATATGAATATAAAGGGGAAACGGAATGCAGCCATAATGAAACAGCAACTTTGGGGCCAGAGTAAATATGAGGTGGCGCGTGGAATCGGGGGACGAGTAATAGTGCCAGCGCTAACATTCGCAAATTCTACTCTGTCCTTAAAATTGGATATATTGTTGGGATTGGAAATTAACCAAAGATCGGTATGCCAGTCCGCTTTGGGAACCAATGGCAAAATCACAAATGAGGCAGTGCAGGGTGACATGGGTTGAGCCTTTTTTGGAGTCACACAAGCGCAGAGCAATGACCTCTGGAGCCAGGAGCTTCAGATGTCATTATGCCCATTCGACGCGATGAAAAGGTCCAAACGAGTTTCTCGCGTCGACTTTCCTCTCTGCCACGCTCTTTCCATGTATTTACACGTTCTGAACCATCCCCCGACCCGGCCTGCAAGACAGCCGCAGCAGCAACAGCAGTGGAAAAATTCGAACGAAGAGGCAAAGAAGTTTTCGCTTTAAACAGGATCTGGAGGCATAGGTAGCAGTCAGCTGACTCCGAACCGTAGTGATTGGCCATCGCTCGAAGAAGCCTTTGTCCTGCAGTGTATATCAAATAAGCTGATAATGACGATGAGGCATGGCATCATTATGGTGACGATGACAACGAGAAAGATATTCCAGCTCCGTGCTCAATCATCTAATAATAGCAGGAATTCAAAAAGGAGACACTGCGAAGCTGGTACAAAACTTAATTCTCCTAAACATCAAGAAATACGAGGTGATTGCACCTCAGAATTTTTATAGAGTAATAGAGATATATTTGAAACTGAGAAAATATTAATGAGAAGCTCCGTTTAATAAAGCGAATGATCGGTTAATTGAACTTAAATCAGGTTAAGGATGGGAATTACAGCGCTGTTTTATAATGAGTACGGAGTACCTTTCATTTTCCTTGATGAAAGAGGTATTTCGAAGTCATCCACATATAAATGCCAAAAGGTGACCTCATGAACACCTATTGCGATTGGTCCCCCCTGAATTACCATTGCTAGCACCGTAAGCTCTTGCTTGTTAAGCCCTTTTCGAACTTCAGCAAGCGGTTGTAGAACGTTTTGCCGTATGTGGTCGCTGGAATAACTGTGACGTCTACCTAAGTATATACCTTGAAGAAGAACGGCATGCCAAAGGAAACAGCTATTGCCATAGACTTGACAATGTTTTAGGCCAGTACGGTTCGACAATATTATATTTTTGCACCATTTATTCTAATAAAACTGTGGCCGACTTTCGGGACTGCTAACAGTTGCTTGCAGAGTCGTGTTTAATGACCTTTCTTATGGCCCTTACCGTATTTGCACGTAAATAACGAGCCCACGAATATAACGCGAGAGTGCTTTTCGTTCCTCAGAAAAAGAAAAGAATACAGCTATTGCCGGCGTTGTCAAGAACAAGAGGTCCCGCTGCAGCTTCTAACTTTGGGACCTCTTTCTGTATAACTTCTACTTCATATATCTAGCACTAATGAAGCAATAAACTTGAATCTGAATCTGAATACATCCATGCAATGATAACGTGAGGTAATGCCGCAAACAGGAATCTATGCATAAAGGCAGATGTGCGCAGGGCGCTTTATATTCGTCGTTACTGTGAACAGCCGTCGCAAAATACAAGTTCTCTTTGATTTGGCTGCACTTTATGCACTCGTTTCGTTACGGTACTGTGTAAGCGCCGCTGGGTGCAGTGTTAATTCATGAAGTACAGTGCATGCACTAGCGCTACACGTTTATTTCGAGAACAAGTAGAAAAGTTTCTCCTCAGCGCACTCGGCTCATTTGGTAGATTGAGGCGTAGCCTCTGGTGCTGCCGCAACAGTGTTCTACGGGCGTTTTGAGTTGATGCTGCTCCTCGTTGTTCGAAAAATGTGTTGGTTTCAAGTGTGCTTTGCTGAAAGCTAACCTGCTGTGAGAGACTGCTTCTGAAATCTGGCGGCACCTTCCAACAACTTAGTTCAGGCCTGTCGTGAATCATTTTGACAATGTTGCGTGTAGCAACAGATATTGTATTGTCCTTTCATTATAACAGTCGCTATCGTAATATATATATATATATATATCATGAGAACGCAATGGTGGTCGTGGATGCCTTCTTTTAGTCAGGCAACGCGTTCCGAGCAATTTTACGATCGAAAGCATTAACACGCCACATCACTTCACTAAACTAGCCTCAAAAAGTTGATGCACCAAACTGGTATCTCACATTGATGTGCCAGCTATAGGAACTACTGTAATCAAAGCGGCAGACATTTACCTCCGCGCGCCATCATTAAACTAGTCGCATGCTGCCGAGAGCTTGCACAATTCCTGCACTTCCGAAGGGTGGAGTCCAGGACAACAGTGAACTCCTGCAGAACTTGCCTTGCACGAAGTCAAATAGAAGAGCGCCGTGCACAGGGCGCATGCTACACTCCAATATTGAGGATAGAAGTGCTGCACTGCCTCAACTGGTGGAGAAAGTGCAGCCAAATCGAAGATACCAACAGTGAACGAAGAGTACATGCAGAATTCTCGTTGTCATTGCTGAAGTCAGTGTCACTGTTGGCGAGAACGGTGTCCTCCTCCGTGGTGCCAAGGTATTGGGCGGGCGGCAGTGGTGTCCGCGGCACAATCGAACACAGCTCCGTACGCGATAGCGTGAGCACCTAGTGATACCACACTTCAGGTTGAAGCGCTTGCCACTGTTGAAGACGATGAAGTGATTGTTTAGTTGAATGCTTTCACTGCTGTCCCTGCGTTTTCGCTTTGTTATTTTGCAAACTCTGGGAGCTGCCGCTCCCTCGTTGCAGGAATGGACGAACATACTCCCGAAGACAAGAACTTCCTGGCGCGCAACCGTCAGGTCAACTTACGTCCACGAAACGCAGGCGCCAGTCAAGCTACATGGACAGCGAGGCCACCGAGTTGTACTCGGACAGCTGCGATTCCCCGGACGACGACTTCAAAGTTGTCTTTGAGCCGAACGGCAAAAAGAAGACTGCAGCGGGCGTAATTGCCGGCAAGTGTTTCCACCGTGAAGGCTACACCACAGCGCTGGCCCCACACTGTGCTCTTCTTGCCCGTGGACCGTACGACCAGTACGACCAATTTGCGGCGCCTGAACAGGCAGATTCTATCTTTATTATTCGAAGGTATCGCGCTGAATGAGATTAAGGACGTGAGAGAGAACACGAAAAAATGCCCTGGCTTTAGACGTTTTAGATCGTAGCGCACTACAAAGCCTCCGGAATACACGGAAATTAACAAAGTAAATGTGCGATCAGTGATTCCAACAGGCGGTAACAGCATTGTTGCGGTCATTTATGACGCCGATGTTTCAATTTCGAGTGACGACTTGCCAATAATAATAAAGCCAGCAACAGAAGGCATCCTCATCATGCATCTCACCAGACTCGGAAATTTATATAGCGGTTTCGGTTTCGAAAGCAAAGTCATCCGTCCTCAGGGGGCGCAGTCATAGCCCATCGAAGCTATATAAATGGTTGTATGTCTGAATAAAGAGTCCTTCACCTCGGCACCAGACTGTGCCTTTGTCTTTCGTCCTGCCACCGTGCCAGCGTGCCCCTGCGTTTCACCCGGCCCGTGCCCGGCGCCGGCATTCATGGCGGACGTGCCGACGTAATCACTGGCGACGAGCATAATCGGGTTGCATCGCAGCCACACGTTTATATTGACGCTGCCGCCAGGGACGCCACGCCGGCGCACAAGGAAGCGCTACTCTTCAACGCTTTGGGTGTGGAAGGCGTCAGCATCTACTTTAGGGCGCTTGAAGACCAGACGCAGGCTGACATTTATAGCGGAACCGGCGACGCTGAGGAAATTGACGCATACGAAGAGGCGCTGGCGTGTTGAACAAATGCTTTTTGACGGAAGAAGGCGAGATCTCCACTCGCCAACAATTCAAGAGACGAGTCTACGGTCGACTTCTTATACGGTCGTCTTACGGTCTTACGGTCTTCTTACGGTCTTCTTCTGGACATTCAAAGGCTGGCAAAATCATGCAAGTTCGGGGCAGCAACCGACTTAATGATGAAGGGCCAATCTTCGGTGGGTTGCTGTCGCATCAACTGCGCCGCCGTTTCATTGAAATGGGCAACGACTTTACGGTAAAAAAAGCCATGGAAATTGCCAGGGAAGACGGGCGGACGGATAGACTCATGCATCAACTTAGCGTCCTGGATAGAAGTCGTGTCTCAGCGTAGAGGGCCGCATCATGGTGGACGCAATGAGCGTCTTCCTCGACCAGATCATCAAGATTGCGGTCATCTTTCCCGACCACAAGACCAAGATGGTGGCCAGCAGACCAGCCTCCCCCCCTCCTTACCGGGCCAAGGGAAGAGGGCGCACCACCTCTCCCTCCGCGCCGTCGACTCGACCAGGGGGCTGCTTCCGCTACGGTTCGCCGCAACATTGGGTAAATTTTCGTGGCTGACCTGCCTGCAAGAAATCATGCCAGACGTGTGGAAAGAAAATCAATTTTTCCAAATGGGCTGTTCTTCCGGAGGTACACCCAGATTCGTCGACGTGGTGAAGACGCAGACCAGCACGGTCACGAACACGATAACCGTTCTACACATTGAAGATGATGTCAGCACCCAGGCCCTCATGTGCGTCCCGTACAAGTAAACAATGTGGTTATCCCACTGATGATGGACACTGCAGCGGTTGTGTCCCTTATATGAATGTCCAGTGCTACAAGAAAAAGTTTTCGCACAGTCCTCTTCGGCAGCTGGTAATCCAGAATTCTTCCGAGCAAGTTGTTAAGAACATGAGATTTTTACAGACCACTGTCTATCTCCAAGGCAAGTCGGCATCAGTAAACTTCCACGTTACCGAAGCTTTTGGGACTCGATGCCATCAAGGCACTGAAGATTATCATTGACGGAGTCTCTTTGTTTTTTGCCCAGGTCTCGTCAAACCTACTGGTCTCCGTAATTGCTTCGCGGCGGACTGTACTGAACCTATACGGCGCTGCGGACTTTGAAAGTGCTCCGCAGGCAAACTCTTGTTCGTATTCACCGCCAGCAAGAGTGAATCAATGTAGAGTGTTAGAGCGTTCAACTTCAGTGGGCTTGCAGATTAGAGTGGACCTTGGAACTGTACCATGTCTTCAATTCCGTCCTACTTCAGCGCCAACGAGCGTCAGCCAAGTTCAAATGTCGCGATGGCTAACTCCACGGAAAATCTAGGTGAACTGTCACCCACCTGCCGAATTACGTGTTGAGCGTATACAAGCTCAACGTATACAGCTCCCACGGCCTCCCCGGCCCGAATCCTCCTAAGCACAACTTCCCCCGTCTTACTGAAGCGAAGGGGGAGGGAGCAGACACACGGTGGGATAAGGGCGCGTGTGTCCGGACGGAGAAATTTTTTGCGGGCTCGGAGTGAGGTAAGGGTACAGTGGCTAGAATAGGGAAGTGTGACGAAGGCCCCGCCGCTAGCGTGCGCGTTTCAGATGCAGCCGCAAGGCGGCGCTCACGCTAGCATTCACGTCGCCCGACCAGGCCCGATGATCTACTAGCCGGATAAGCTCCCCGATTCGCCATGCGAATTTCCTTTTCTTTACCTCGAATAGCACATCTTGCTCAGCCGCTCGTGTTCGCGAAGATCGCAGCAACATTATAGCGACGTATGCGCCCTATAAATTCGCGTATAACACGTCATTTGCTTTCGAGATCTAGGCCATATTGGCGTGTTTACCTCGGAGGCCGCACAGACACGCCTCGAATATTGCTTCACTGCGGTCTTATTTTACGCTCAAATTACTGTCTATAAACGCACGCTTGAACGAAAACAACTGTTCTTGCTTGCAAAGATGAATTTAGTCTGAGTTGTTCGTTAAAGAAAGATGCAATTTGATTTCAATTAAATATATGTAACTGCGCTTAATTGGCATGCACCAATGATTATGTTGCATAGAAAGTTGCCTTGGCTCACTCAATATTTTCACGTTTGTACGATTTCTTGGAAACTGGGATGTTATAAGCGAAATATGGTGCAATTATTGATCATTTTTGCAGCTTCAAAATACTGCATGATTGCTGCCTTCTGTTTGGGTGGGAGCTTGTCGATATTCTTCAGTGCACTTTCTTCAATCGCGTGATTTGCCTGTTTTTGCTGCGTGAGAGCCTCGTCCAAGATTTTCGCTTTGGAGGCGGCGCACCGTAGCTTGGGTCCTTGCCTTTAGCTTCCTGGCGTAATTTTCCTTACGCTTTAGCTGCCTAGCTCGACACCTCTGGTTGAGCAGTAGCCTTCTGAGCTACTTGTAGGCGATGCAGCACTTCTCAGGGCGACTTACAAACCCCTTGCACTTCGTGTGGTAGAGGCTTTCATTCCAGCTTGTCATGTTGGAGCTGCGCGCAAGAGGGAACTCCACCGACCGCTCTGCACCAGAACAGAGCTTCATGCTGTCAACAGCCTGTAGGAGGGATGCAGGATCGCAGTGCTCATCAAGTGAGAGCTCGACACCGCGTGCAAACACTTGGTGTTCGATCATGCTGTCCCCACCACGAAACAGCACAAGCTTTTGGGCGTGAAGCAAGCTCATGATTGGCCCCGGTAGGCAGACGCTATATGCGACAAAAAGAGAAGTTTCAGAAAAAACGTGCTTATAGGCTCCGTACAGTCAACAGGCGGCGCTGCTGCGCAACAGCGGTGGCGCGATGCTCAGCGTCGCATGTGGCGGGCGGCGCGAAACTGGGAAGGGGGGAAGACAGCGAGATTTCGGAACTACGAATACACGCCTCGGAAAGCCGCACGTATATCCGCGATCCTCCTTCTTTTTTTGTGCGTGTGTGTGTACGTGAAAGTACAAGCGTGGCCCTCTGTGATGGCACAAATAGTTTTTGCGGGGTTCAGGCCTATTAAAGGAATAGACGATTACTTTCACGGTGCAGCGTTAACCAGCGGAGACAAGCTCTACGCTGCTTCGCAAGTTGCTTGTGTGAAAGAAGTGGACGGCGTGGACGTTCACGCGAAGTGCCGTTCGCAACAGGGAAAGCAAGTATACGACGTCATCCTTCACATGATTAAAGCTTACTGTTATACTAAAATTGAAGTCACTAAACTGGCACCCTGAAAACGTTGTAGTTAACCGATTTTTAATCGACGCCTCACTGTTGGCAATGCATGCCTCATTTCGCTCCGGCGCGTTGTACTCCGCGGCCTATCATTTGATGCCCCTGTCACACTGTTACTTTAGATTGTCATACAGCTCGATCTGGACCGCGTGCAGCTACACGCTCACTCGTAGGCTGTCGTCAGCACAGTCATGTCGAGTGAGCTAAACGATTCGGATTGTTGGATCGTGTGGCAGTGATCGTTGACTCGTTTGGGACCCAGTCGGAGCCACCTGCTGCGCTGATAAACGAGATTTATTAACTAGGCGATCTTAATTTACATGACGCGAATGTTCGTTTTTCATCATGTACAATGATCGAAGCTCATTAGGCCCCTTTCACAAGATACGATTTCGCTTGCGAATTCCTTTCCTTGCATACGCGCTTTGCTTTTACAATGATACACCGCAAATGTATATCACAAGAAAAATCGCACCATGTGAAACCGCGCCTCTCAAGCGCCAGCGGCCGAAACGAGGATCGTCGAATTCGTGCTCGCCAGCACAAAATAGGCTTCCTTGGCATAAAATATTGCTCATCGCACATGCCAGTGCTATGTTGATCATACCGAATGCTAAGACAACGGCAAGCAGTCGTCAAATCAGCAAAGTCGTGACAAATTTCTTTTAAATGTTCAGCAGCTGGCCATGGCCGCTCGCTTCGCACAACGAGCTGTGAAACGCGCATGTGTAGCACGCTTTACAGAACAAAGCCTTCTCACAAATATCAAAAAAGCTGACTTACTTTACTCTCATCTAAGCTGCGATCCATTTCTTTCGCCGTTCGATCTCATAAGACTTGCCAGGAAACCTGTACAACTTTATCCCGGGCTGGCCTTCGTGGTTGTGACAGCCCTTTACGCAGCAGTATCGCCGGTTCCACTTGCCCCTTTTTTTTTTCACCTCCGATGCTTGCCGATGAAGCGCATGCCATTGCACTGTCGCAAGACGTATAAAAAAATAAGGAGGCTGGTGAACAAAGCAAAACGGCTTCAACCGTGGCCGAGACGAAATGTAGCGTGCGGGAAAGAATACTCATCGAGCCGGCCGAGCTGCGGCGCCCACTTCCCAACACTGTTGCGTCGCTGCGCCAGATGGCGCCAGAACAGCCGCAAACTCGACTGTACGGAGCCTATATATAGCCCACTGATTGGACGGCACGATCACATTTTGGTAATCCAGAGTTGGCGGCAAGCGTGGGTGCTTCATCCGATGTGTCGGGTGAGGCCACGTCGATTCGCGATTTTTTCTGTGGAGACGCAAACTGTGGGCCCAACCTTTCTTTCGGATTCCTTTTCTTAGGCACTGGCTTGGAGAGGTAGTTGGGGACGTTTGGAAAGATCGTCGCTATCGCATCCAGCTGTAGCAATGGCCTGCTCCTTTCCAGGCGCACCAGCTCACCACTGATGATGTGTCCAAACTGACGCGACACAAACTGCTGATCGAAATGGAGTTCGCACCCAGTGGCATTTCGTTCGAGTGGCTTTTCCACTCGAGGTATGTTGCGCTGTCACTTTCGGTACGTCTCCTTGTCTTACGGTACACCGAAGAGCGACAACTTCTTTTTGCACGATTTGTAACCAGTCGTGCAGCCAGGTACAAAAAAAGTGGCTTTGACGGCGGCTCATTCCTGAGCACTTGTCAGCACTGCACGAAACATTACTTCGCACAAGAATTTCCAGCAGAAAGCGAGAGAAACTCGCGGACTAATTCGTATCGGGCGCTCAGCTCGACGTATAAACGAGTGCGAGCGCCCCCCGGCGGATGCATCACAAGCGGCGACGGCGGTTGCCATAGGAGCCGCCGGGCGGTAATCACACTTCCCCTATTCTAGCCACTGTAGTAAGGGGTTGAGGTGGGAGGGGAATAGACGGAAGATCTCGATTAGGAGGGCAGTGTGCCTGCTGGCCAGCAGCAGTGTTGTGAGGACCCGCAACATGACCTTGAATCCAGTTCACCTTGACGCAAGTAGTTGTTTTACTATTCATAGTGTGTATCGTCTCGAAGATTTCCATCGCCTTCGCAACCTTCTTGAGTTCTTGAATAGCCGCTAAAGAATCAGCGAATATATCTAATTGTTTGATTGCAGGCAGCTTAGATGTGGCATCTTGCACAGCGTCGTGGATGGGTTGAAGTTCCATTACTAGAGCTCTGGCTTCCGTAGATAAATGCCGCTGCTGGTCGCTGATGAAATTTTGCTTAGTACTGAGGAATGACGTCCTCCCGCCGTCTGGTAGGATAGCAGCATCCGTATAGAATTTGGAGGTGCTAGCGCATGACGCATCCATGATATTGTGTTCGTCAATAATACCTGCAGTATCGCTGCGTCGTAACGTCGTTGGCTTATTAGTTATGATACTGGTGAATTCCCAGGGAGACATTCGATATGACTGATTGTCAATCCGAGAACCGCGTTGAAAATGAGCCTGCAACGCAGTGACAGCCGGAACAAGTTGCTTTTATAGAGAAAGCTCTATATGGCTCGCCGAAACGAAAAACCTTTTTCGATAAACGTCTCCATTGGCTGCGCCGTCAGATACGTCATTCTCTGCGTCGTACCTGCTCTGCCCGCAACGCCGCCTTCTTGGCTCGCCGCTGGCGCTTGCGTTCGACTAGAGACACAAACATGTAACCAATAATTGAGAAACGCTTCAGTACAGCGTCGGGATTCACCCACTGCTAAACACCGGGGCCGCACGTTTCATCGTCGCTGGTTAATCATCCATACGGAGTGCTTGGGCGGTGTTTTTTTATTTGATTTCACGTGATTTCTAACGTTGCAAAATTAGCTCTGCAATAGTGTTGAGCGGGGCATGTTCCTGTAAGGTTGGTGTCGCGGTGATGCGGGGTAGCGCTGTGATTGTGCGCAAAACATCGCGATTATTCGTCTCCAACTGTGCTAATGACAGCCGTTTAAATTGTGCCTGATTATAAACTTCATGGCTGCAAGACTGCACGTGCCAGCCGTCGAGCTACGTCAGTAAGAGCTCCAGCTGTTTTTGCTGCAATGCGACGAATAAGGTCAAGTGTTTTGTTGAACCCTGTCTGATTTTACGGAGCCAGTGTGCATCACTGCCGGAGCGGTGAATATCGAGACCCAGTATGCGGACCTCAGAAGCCTCAGGGATTGTCACTGCTACGGGTCTAAATGCAAAGAGGTGCTGCGTGATCCTTGTGCGTCCTTGCTTGTTGGCCATCACAACATAGCTTGATTTTTGGGCTGAAATTTCCAACCCTGCTTTCTAAGCGTAGTTGTGCAGAACATCAAGGGCTTCTTGAAGTTTTTGAGTTTGTCTAGAGACATCTTCGTGCACGGATTACAAAGTGACGTCATCCGCATAGATTAAAGACTTCACGTCTGGAATCCGGTGTGTTTGCCCGGCGAGAGGTATTAGAGCAACGTTGAAGAGAAGAGGAGCCAAAACCGAACCTTGTGGGACTCCTCTGTTCGATGTGAAGCATCCTTCTTGCCTGCCATCTACTCTAATCGCAAATGTGCGATTCTGAAGAAATGAGTAGAATAATCTTATGGCCCGTGGTGGAAGTCCCAGTCCGATGAGGTTGGAAATAATGATTTTATGGTCTATTTGTCATAAGCTTTCATTATGTCGGTTGCTACTACAGTGTGTACTGCGTGAATGTGCGGAGAAACCTGTCAAACATCATCTGATAAAATAGAAAGTCCGTCTTCAGTTCCCAAGTAAGAACGGAATCCAATTTGAGGAGGATCATATTTCTCATGGCGTTCAAGCCACCAGGAAACACGTGGGGCCAGAATCTTTTCAGCGTGCTTGTAGACAGTTGAAGTTAGTGAAATTGGCGTAAAGCCTGCATGTTTTTTGGAGATTTTCCTGGTTTCGGAATTGGGACAACAATTTAATGCTTCCAATCAGGTGGAACGTTACCAGTCTCCCATGCTTTATCATTAGCCTGAAGAAGTGCGTCGAGAGCTGCTCCTTCCATGTTCTTCAAAACCTCATAAGGCATGCTATCGGGACCAGGTGTTGTTCGCCGCTATTACTTCGGTCATGCTGAAAGGGTAGGATATTTCAGATTTGGCAGTTGTGTCAGACTTGTCAATTTCGGGGCAGTTTACAGGTGACGCGTGATCGTAGTTCGGGAAAAACGCTCTAGCAGCGTGCAATGCAAATTCACGTGGCGAACTTTGCATCGCTAGCCTAGCGCTCGCTGCAGGGTCAAGTTGTTTATGACCACCTTCCTTTGACCGGAACGTACGCCAACGTGTTTTGTTTCCAATGCCAGATCCAAGATTCTCGCACCACTCATACCATCGTCGTCGAGGAAGTTGCTTTTCGTGCCGACGCGCCTCCTCCGCTAGATGGTTAGTACGTGCACGGCTACCTGGTACATCGGGATTACTCGACGCGTACACTTCTGCCTGACTTTGCTTTGCCCAAAGTTGCAAAATAGCGAGGTCTGGTTGAGGTTGATCCTCCTCAACTGTGGTTACAGTGGTGTTACTCCAGAGCAGTTCTTGCAAAGCGGGAAGAATTTCCGAGGGCTCTGAGGGTACTCTATCAATCGATGATTCCCGAAACTTATCCCAATGCGTGACTGTTACCCGTCGTCGAATTTTCTTTTTGTTCGTTCTGTGCAAACCAATCATTACTGGCATATGATCGATGCCCCATGTGTCTGGTTCCACCCGCCATTGCGGCATTCCAGGTCCCTACAACCACGTGATGTCTAGCGGGTGTGTTCTATATACTGCAGGGACAGCACGAGTAGACACAGCATGATGGTTCAAGAATGTAAAAGTGGTATCGCTCATGATGTTTTTACTTCGACATCCTCTTCGGGAGTTGTACTTGTATCCGCATTCTGTATGTGGAGCATTGAATTCTTCACCCACGAGAATATAAATTGCCGGGTACGTAGACCGTAAGTTCAAGCGTGTGCGCTGTGGTGTGGCGTAGAATGACAGATGTCTTCATTTGTCGTGTCAGGACCCCGACAACTTCCTGGCTACCACTACACCATGGCTCCAGATCAATCACTGTGTCAGCAATATTCGATGATACATACACTGCAGGTTTTCCCGGAGCTGAAGCCATTGTAGCAGCACGCCTATCATTAATAGATGGGTTGTGATACCCATTAAAATGGGGCAGGGAGCATAGCTCCTTATGCTCTTGAAGAAGCAGTGCCCATACATGTAGCTAATTGAATTGAAGCTTGGTTTTAATTTCTCCTAACTTGGAGCTTCATCATCATCATCAGCCTATATTTATGTCCACTGCAGGACGAAGGCCTCTCCCTGTGATCTCCAAAAACCCCTGTCTTGCGCAAGCTGATTCCAATTTGCGCCTTCGAATTTCCATACTTCATCACCCCACCTAATTTTCTGCCGTCCTCGACAGCATACGAGAGGACAAAGCTGGAAGCACTGACGCGCAAGAGCATCAAAAAGGTGCTTGGCATCCCCATGGCCGCAAGCACGGAGAAGCTCATGCAGCTGGGAGTCCACTTTCGACGAGGTTGTCGAGGCACAGCAGACAGCCCAGGTCAGGCTCTCTTCCTCGCCTACGGGGAGGCGGATCTTGGAGGCGCTGGGCTGCAATCCCACTGCCGTCAGAGAGGCGGTGCGCGCTGGACGCGGAGACGCGGGAGGTCATCACGGTCTCGCCGTTCCCGCGCAACGTGCACCCGCAACACAATGTAGGCAGACGCAGGGCTCGGGCGGCCGCACTTCTCAGATCCGTCGCTGGCGATCCGCGATCGGTAGCGTTCGTCGACGCCGCCCAATACGGTTCATCCGACCGATTCGTGGCGGCCGTGGTAGATCCCAGGGGCAACCTCCTTAGCGTTGCGTTGGTGCGGGGCACGTCTCCGGCGCTGGCGGAGCAGGTCGCGGGGTGGCCCTCGCCCTCCGGGACGGGAGCAGGCCGCAGATCTACACGGATACCCGGGCGGTGGTCAGGTCCTTCGCCACGGGTTCGGTCTCCAGGGAAGCGACCTCCCTGCTTTGCAGCAGGAGCGTCTCCCCCCACGTCGTCACTTGGTTCTCGGCCCACATGGGGCCTCAGGTAACCACCGTCGTTCCCAACGCCAACGAGCTCGCCCACGCCCGCGCGCGTTAAGTCACCCACCGCGCCGTGGAAACGCCGCTCGAGAGCGCAGAGGCGGGGTTCCACAAGGACTCTCTCCACACGTTTAACGAGATTTCAAAGCACTATCAGCTCGGCAGGGGAGTCTATCCCCCGCCCCACGCCAAGCTCTCCAGGTCTCAGTCTTCCACCCTTCGCATGCTGCAGACTGGGTCCTATCCAAGTCTAGCCAGGGTCAGCAGGTACGCTGACTCGTTCGAGCCCGATTGTCCGGATTGCGGCGATCCCTTCTGCACTTTACAACACATGCTCTGGCGGTGTCCCTCGTCACGGGACCACGATAATCTCACCACGGAAGAAGAGTGGGTGGAGGCGCTCAAGAGCTCCGACCTCACCGCTCAGCTACGGGCTGTCCAGAGGGCCCACGACGCGGCGGTCAGGCACGGCCTGCCCGTCTCAACGTCGAAGCGGCCCGCGGTGGCTCCTCCCCTGTAAGGGGTTCTCGGAGTCGCTCCTCAGGACATAAAATAAAGTTCACTGCCTGCCTGCCTACCTCGACAGCGCTTCCCTTCTCTTGGTATCCATTCTGTAACTCTAACGGTCGACCGGTTATCCATCCTATGGATAACATGGCCTGCCCAGCTCCATTTCTTCCTCTTAATGACAACTAGAATATCGGCTATCAGCGTTTGCTCTCTGATCCACACCGCTCTCTTCCTGTCTCTGAACGCTAGGCCTAACATTTTTGTTGCATTACTCTTTGTGCGGTCCTTAACTTGTTCTCGAAATTCTTTGTTATCCTCCAAGTTTCTGCCCCATAGGTTAGCACCGGTAGAATGCAATCATTGTACACTTTTCCTTTCAACGACAGGGCTAAGCTCCCAATCAGGAATTGATAATGCCTGCCGTATGCAGTCCAACACAATTTTATTCTTCTCTAAATTTCCTTCTCATGATCAGAGTCCCCTGTGAGTAATTGACCTGTATAAACGAGTACTCGTTCCCAGATTCTAGAGGCTGACTCCCGATCCTGAATTCTTGTTCTGTTGCCAGTCTGTTGAACATTATCTTTGTCTTCTGCATATTAATCTTCAACCCCACCTCTTAGACTTTCTCGATTAAGGTCCTGAATCATTTCTAGCAATTAATTCCCAGTGCTTCTGAAGAGGATATTGTCATCTGCAAACCGAAGAAGGTTGCTGAGGTATTCTCCATTGATCCTCTCTCCTAAGCCTTCCCAGTCTAAGAGCTTGAATTCTAAGCATTCAATGAATAGCATTGGAGAGATTGTGTCTCCTTGCCTGACCCCTTTCATGATAGGTAACTTTCTACTTTTCTTCTGCGGAACCAAGGTAGCTTTGGAATCGTTATAGATATTTGCCAAGATATTCACATATGACTCATGTACTCCTTCATTTCGCAATACTTCTATAACTGGTGGTATGTCTACTGAATGAAATACCTTTTTATAAACCATGAAAGCCATATAAAGAGGTTGATTGTTCTCCGCAGATTTTTCGATCACCTGATTGATGACATGGTTATTATCTATCGTAGAATACCCCTTCCTGAAGCCAGCCTGTTCTCTTGGTTGACTGAAGTCAAGTGTTTCCTGATTATATTTGAAATAATTTTTGTCAATATTTTATACGATACTGAAAGCCAGCTAATGGGTCTATAATTCTTCAATTCATTAACGTCTTCCTTCTTATGGATTGGTATAATGTTGGTGTTCATCTAGCTCTGTGGTGCACTTGAAGGCCTGAGACATTGCGTATAAAGGGCCGGAAGCTTTGCAAGCATGATATCTCCTCCATCTTTGACTAAACCGACTGTTATTCCATCTTCTCCAGCAGCTTTTCCCCTGGTCGTGTCATGCAAGGCCCTTCTAACTTCATCGCTAGTTATAGAAGGAGCCTCTCTATCCAGTTCATCACTACTTCGAATGAAAGTAGCTTGGCTGCTCTGGGAACTGTACAGGTCAGTATAGAATTCTTCCGCTGCTTTTACTATGTCATTAAAATTGATGTTGATATTATCCTGCTTATGTTTCAGTGCATACATCTTGCATCGTCCTATGACAAGTTTCCTTCTCACTGATTTCATGCTGCGTCCATATTTTACTACTTCCTAAATTTCTTCCATGTTATAACTTGGAGCTTAGGCCCTACAATTAAACTGTAGCATTCAATGCTGTGACAGTTGCTGCAGAGAATTAGCCATGAATCAGGCAATCCTCAATGAGCAACGTTAGTTGAGCAAGTTGATCTAAAACTTCTGTCCAAACAGCTTGGTTGACCTGTTGTGCCGGATCTAGGTGTACCCGTGGCATTCGTACGCGTTGATGCGTTATGTATTGGTCCTGTTTTCTGACGCCGCAGAATTACCAATTCTTTATGCTTGCGTAGTCACTCAATCTCTCTGGCTAGTGCGTCTATCCGAGTGTCAATGTCATCATGGTCATCATCCGAATGATACAAAGGTTCAGGTAATTTCTGTTTCTTTGTCTGCGACTGCTTGCCACGTTTAAGAGGCGAAGAATACAGTTGTGTTTCTGGGGCTTCTCCTTTTTCTGCCATGACCATCTCTGGCTCTTCTGGAATAATCTCATAACCAGTGTGAGTTGTTGCTGTACTCTTTTTTGATATAGCATTTCGTAGCCGTGCTGTGGCCTTCTGTTTAGTCGGCCAATGTGTGCATGTCATATCGTGCTCATCAGATTTACATAGTCCACATCGATATCGTGGTTGGCCTTCTGGTGGGAGATTTTCTGCGTCAATGGTACGCTGTGGGCGAAATGCCTGCATGTGTCCACGTTGAAAGCAGCGGTAGCATAATATTGCCTGAGGGAGGTAGGGTTTATGTCGCAATATACAAGTATAGTAGTAAAACCGTTCTGGAATACGCTGGAGGTCCTGTACCGTTACTAAGCAAGTACGTCTTTTGCCCATGAGTCTGGCCGCTACCACCCTGTGTGTTCGCGACGTCAATTGATGACATATTATCTCAGGGGTGTGTTTCGGGTTAATGCCATAGATAACACACCCCTGTATATTAGGGCCCGATGCAAAATAGCACTGCATAGGTGGTGCTGATCATTTGACAGCGGGATAGATGTTAAAGTGCATATTTTCTGCACATCACTGAGAGATGCCACTTGCACAGTGATCGAGTTGGTATATTTATATGCTGGAAACTCTTTCCATCCAGTGGTTTCAAGAGATTGGTTGGTGACCCTTTGGACATAATTTGTGGCTGCTGAAATTATGTCGTAGGATGAAATGGGGCGTATATGAACTCAATAGGATTGAGAAGGGGCGGGCGTTGGGTGAGACTAACAGGGAGCGGGCGTAGGGGAGGGTGTGGATGAATTGTCTGGGTGGCCCTTACCCTTTTTGCCGGTTTCTCCGATGCGATGGCGTCTTGTTGAAGCGCATTGAAAGCGGACCTCGCTTGGTTAACTCCCCGAACCGCCAGAGGGCTGCACGTTCATAGGGTCACCTGTGTCCGTCGGCACGATTGCGGATAGGCTCATATTCACATCACGAAGTGGACTGTCCTTCGGTGTTGCATCTTGTGTGTTCGAGCTATTGGTTGCACATTGCTGCTGCATAGTTGGCATGGATGTTGTCACGCGCAGCAGTCTAGTGAAAGGCGCAGATCGAAAGCTCACATGTGCCACAAACACTTCTTCGTGGGGCAAGCGAGGCGGCGCGGCCGCACTAGGCCTAAACGCGAGCCGTACGTGCTTTGTGTCTATTAAACGAGCATGATCAGTGGGGCAAGCCAAAGTACAGACCTCGCCATAGTCCACAGTGTCCCGATAGGCTTCCGAGAAACTTTGTATCCGGATACGGGCGATATTTTCCGTGTTATCGAGCAATTTCCGAAGAACCCAAGAAAACCACGTCTGCTTTGAAACGTCGTCGTGAAATTAGGTATCTGTTCATAGGTAAATGGTGTGCGGTGAACTTTTTGTATGGATACTGAGTATAGCCCACATATGTTTCCTAGGCATATATTAACAGGCGTGCGGTGTTCTGTCTTTCTTTAAGAGAGAAAAATATACCGGGTGAAGAGCAAGCTTTGCCATGTCCGTAGTTAACAAGCAGTCTCAATTTTCTTATAGGGGGGGGGGGGGGAGAATCTAGCGAATACTCGCGCAGAATTGTGTAACGTAAAACATCATCTGTTCGTGCAACGATTGTCTTGCTCTTATTGAAAACATGTAGAATATCACTAGGTAAAATTGCTTTCATTAAGATATGTATTTACTTTCACCTGTTCTATTCCAAAAAGATGATGATTTGTGAATTTTTTTGGTGCAAGGGCCAGGTATGGCCAGAGAGCGCCAGTATTCCAAAAAGAGGGGGATGGTGCTATATAGCAGTTCCGGTCTCGAAACCAATGTCATCCGCGCTCAGGGGACGCTGTCGTCGCCCATCGTGGCTATATAAGCGGTTGTCTGTCTGCATAAAGATATCTTCGCCTCGGTACCAGCCTGTGTCTTTGTCTTGCGTTTGGCCCCCTTCCCTGCGCGCCTTAGCGTTCTTCTCCGTGCCCGGCGCCGGCATCCATGGTGGCCACGCCGCCGTAACAGAAACAGACGCTGCGTGAAGCTTGTGTTTAAGGGAGACTGCCTTCCCTCTCACGTTAAAGTTGGCCATTTCTGCCATCCAGTTCGACCATACATACTGAAGCCCCTGCAATGTCAGAAGTGCTTCAAGATTGGCCACGTAAAAAAGCGTTTGTGTGAACAATGCCTTGTACACGCGGTGCGCTGACTCCCATTCGGAAAACGCCTACCACACGACTCTCTTGAAGTGCCTTAATTGCCGGAATTTCCACGAAGCCTTATCAAAGGGCTGCCCGCGGGTCCGGAAGAAATTCGAGATCAATAACATAATAAATATTAACATGACATAATCAATAACAAAAATTACAATGCAAAAAGTAATCTCAGTATCTCCGGGTGACGGCAAGCAACATTACATTGGTTTTGTGAGGCTACGTGGCATTTGCATATTTTTAAAGTTTGGTTCAAGTGGGATGGCTGGTATATAGAAGACCCAACGCCATGTTTTGTATGTCACCTCCCACAAAGCTTAACGTTCATATACTTGCCACAGAAGAAAATGCGCTATGCTCAGCCATTATGTGATCTCCTTAACAATGCACCTACATGCACGTTTCCACATAGTGTAGTGTGCTCGTAAAACAAAAGAACACAGCTGAAAGATTTGGAGCTGACACATATGGAGATCATCGAGTGTCTGTTCCATTTGCGAAATCCGAAGCGTCACTTGAAAAGCCGAAAAGCGCCGCACGCGACCATCCTTGCTGCTAAGGCGCGTACGTAGTGATAATTTAGCAGGTCACATGATCCTTACGTTGCACGAGGACTTACAGTGAACAGAAAATTAAGAATTTGACCCATGCCTTGTCAACTTACCAATAAAACCATCTGATAATTCTACAACGTAACAGTCTTTAGTGATGTACAGGAAGCTCCAGGATGGCTCTAATAGAGAAAATCCAGAGGCAGCTGCGCACAAACAGCGTGCAACCAAATGAGCAAACGAAACATCGTACATTTAGTTATGTACAGCCGCCGCAGACTTAATACGAACCCAGAAGATACACTTCTAAAGGTCCATGGACATAAACTGGTTCTTTTTTTATACGTGCTAATTAAATTAGATTATGGGGTTTTACGTCCCAACACCAGCATCTAATTATAATTATTATCTGACTCCGGAATAATTTGGACAACTTGCGGTTCTTTAACGTGCACGCAAATCTAAGTACACGGGTGTTTTCTGCATTTCTCGCCCTTCAAAATGCGGCCGCCGTTGCCGGGATTTCATGCCGCGACCTCGTGCTTAGCAGCCCAACACCATAACCACTAAGCAACCGTGACGGGTCCTTTATACATACGGCAGGGTTGATTGGGCGCAAGCAGGAGTTAGGAAACAACAATACATAAAATACATTTAACAGCATGTTAAGCGTACAAGGTAGCAAAATTGCGAATAATTAGATTTGAATAAGTATACAAAAGACATACAAATTGCGTGTTGCACAGTGATGCAAGGAAGAGAGACAGAAAGGAAAGGAAAGACAAGGAGGTTATCTAGTGTGTAAGTACCGGCTGGCTACCCTGTGCTGAGGAAAGCGGTAAAGGGAATAAAAGGTGATACAAGAAACAAATAAAAAATTAAAGTGGAAAACATTCACACAACAACGCGATGCCACGCGCTACAACGTTCAAAGTCGGTCGCACAATTCACAAGCCCTTAAGAGCTTCGGCAAGACCTTTACGGCATTGATTGCCGAAAGCCGTCTGCACCAGTGTCCTAGAACTTTTTTTTCTTTTGTGAAGGGGCAATCATCCAATTTGCAGTGAGCATGTTAGATACAGAAGTTGCTGTCTGCGATAGCATTAATAAAATATTCAACCGAAGAAGAGGCGACCACTACTATGGTAGCTTGTTCCATTAGGCTACTCAGGCTGGAAATAACACTTATGAGAGTTTTCTTTTCCTCCACTTTCATTTCTCTTTTCTTCATTATTTTCTACATTCCAATTTCAGCCACACTTAATTTCCCCGATGCTTTCCTTGGCTTCATTGCGGTTATGCGGTTATGATTAACAAAATTGAGCCCCTCTGTTTCCCTTCCTCTTTTGTTTATGAGAGGTAATGTGACTTATGTCTTGTTTGACCATTGTACTGTGACCCGTGCGTAGTGAGTGAATTATAAGGTGGTGTAGCTAAAGAGAGTTATTTATTTGGAAGTGGCCATAATAGAGCCCATAGATAAATGCTAACCTTAATAGAACTCTACGTTGTGCCAGTGGTTTTGGCTTAGCTTTCATATTTAAATGGCTAACGCGCGGGCTCCCAAATATATTAACGTATTCTAAGGGGGGTCTCATAAAAGAGTTGTAAGCTTTCGATTTGGCATGGGGTGTTGTTCCACGCAGTTTTCTTTTCAGTAGTGACATTTACCATGGGCTTTGCTACAAATTTCAGTACTATGGGGTTTCCAGTTTAAGTTACTTGCTATAGTTATCCCGAGATACCTTATAAAGGGAGTTGTGATTGTTGGGGTAGGATCTAATCTGTACGGAAAGTCAAACGGGTGTTTTTGTTACAGAGTGAGACGTATTTTGATTTAGTTGCATTCAGCCTCATGCCCTATACGATGCACCATTTATGAATGGAATGTAAGGACTCATTTAACATATTTTTTGTGAATATTTAATTACTGAACAACACATGACGCAGTTGTCTGCAACCATCGTACATGCACGATCAGCTGAACACAGCATTGGATGTCATGTATGTAAGTCAAAACTAATATGCGTGCCAAAACATATCCTTGCGGTAGAGCAGAAAAAAAACACTCAATTTTTCGGATGTACACGCACTCACAGTAACGGTTTGTTTCCTATTAGGAAGATAGCCCGAAATCAAAAATACACCATTCTTATACACCGTGAGCATGAATTTTTGTGATTAAATCAACGACAGGAACAACATGACAGGCTTGGCGGATGGCGGGGCGGAAGCGCGCCGTCTTTTGTGGCGCACGAGGCACGGTGGGCGGAGGCGAGGGAGGGGGGGGGCGTTTCTACTCCCGCGGCTGCTGCTGGCTGCTGCTTACGCCGCGGCCGCGCGGGTGCCATATCTTGACAGGGATGTGCGACGTTGACAAAGTGCACGCCCACGTGGGCCTTATCTTCAAAGCGATGCGCGATGTGGGCAAAGTACGCTTAGCGCTGGTAGCTTCGTATGCGCTGTGCTTTTGACGCTTAATTCGTGTAGAAGCGAGACAGCAGGAACGTCAATTGGCTCGCTGCTGATGCCGCGCTTCCTGACAGCCGCGCTTTCTTACAGCTAGCTCCCGCGGTAATCGAATGAGATGTGTTCAAGTTTACCTGTGCGAGCGTGACACGGTACTTGTTAATTTAGTTAGTAAGTGAATGTTTGCAAGTTTCAACGGTGTATAAATATAATATCCTTACAAGATATAGCTCTCTACGAATTTGTTATCGCAATCAATGCTTCGCCTTTCGGGCGAAACTGCGAATTTTTTTAGATCAAGTTTGGGCAGTAGGCCTAAAATGCCGTCTTTGTTAACAATGATTTCCTGCATTGGGTCTTTGAAATGGCATGTTGAAAAGGAAGCGAACGATACCGTCATCGTGAGTAGCCTCTGAAAACAATAGTTAAATTATTTCGTTATTGACGTTGACTCACTCATGGTTCTAATTGATACATTAATCTGTGATATTGAGGGTTGTTCCCTATTGTTATTCATAAACGGTGACAGTGTTAGATAGAAGAAAGGAACCTTCGCTTTCCTTAATGTTTTTTTCATGATGTTCGCGAAACTGGAAATATCCTTTTTTGTTACCACGCTCCTGTCGATGTGTGCCTATTCTTGGTTTTGCCAATTTTTCCGTTAATTTTTGAAAGGAACAAATTGATTTTCACAAAAGCTTATTATCCTTCAATTTGCCTAAAGGCTGTCTACATTATCATTTTTGTCAAACTAATAATAGCTAGATTTTAGATAATCAAGAGTGGCTGAATCATTTGCTAATAAATATTACGTATTTTGGAAAACATACGCCTTAGGCTAGAAAATTTAAGGCAACCCATCCAAATATCACTAGCAGCCTCTGCAGTGGAATCAAGAAGGCGCTTCAGGAGTGTTCGGGCAAAGTGTGATAGCGGCTGTGAATTTTTTTCAGACAAATAAAAGCCAAGAGCAATATGTGGCGTAGTTTAAAAACATTTATATGTGATTATTTGTACAAAAAAGCCGCAGTTCCGCCCGAAAGGCGAAGCATCGATTGCGATAGCAAATTAGTAGACAGCTATACGAAGTAAGGATAGTAGTTTTGTAGGCCATGTAAACTTGAAAATACTCGCTTACTAATTAAATTAACAAGCATGGTGTCAGCGCGCAACAGGCAAACACGAGCACATGACACTCGATAACCGCGGACACTCGTTCTGAAAGCGCTGGTGCGAAGAAGCGCGGCAGCACCAGCGATCGAGGCGACCTTCGTGCTGTCTATGGGCGTCTTGCGCTGGAGTTTGAGGTATAGTAGCGGCGCCTGGTGGCGGCGAAAAAGGTCATCTGGGTAGTACCAGCTTGGGTAGCACTCAGCCGTGGCTGTGGCGAAGCACGTTTCGAGCCCGAGTTTTGCGTCGATTCGCACTTTCTGCCCTGTTTCGAGTGCGAAAAGGCTCGTCACTTCTCACAGACCACTCCGACCACGCTGCAAGCTGGCCGCAGCCTATAGTTTAACGAAAACGGACTCTACGTGTACTGGGACGTAACGCTGGAAGCAGAAGACATCGGCGACACCGATCCGGAGAGACCTAGCTCAGCCTCGAAAAAGCGTCACCGTCGTTACTGCTTCATCGTGGGCTGCCAGGCACAAGAAGGCCTGAATCCCAACATCAGATTCTACCGTTTTCCTTCAAGGCCTCACGCAGCGGAGCGTCGGGCGCACTGGATAACTTGACTACCCCACTACGGGCAACACAGGTTCGAGAGTTAAATGTGATCATCTTTGACCTCAAGCCAATAGGTTAACGCAGCGCACCAAGGCAATTATTTATTTATTTATTTATTTAAGTACTGCCGGCCTGTAGTTCAGGCCTTAGGCAGGAGTGGGTATCAAATACATTTCAGAGTAGTGTAACAAAAGAAAGAAAAAGATTGCGTGACAGAACATACGTGAAAATCCAATACAAGCATAAGAATACAAGAATTTGCTGTCACGTACACTTTGAGGAATATACACGTTAAATACAAGAAAGAAAGAGCAGCACAAGTTTTGAAACACAATCTTTGAAAAACACTAATGACACATTTGAGTATATGAGTTCTACAACACAAACCCTCACAAAAAAAGAAAGAAAAAAAAACACGCCATCTGCGGTTTAAGATTGAATAAACCATGTAAGTAAAATAAAAATGCAGGTATGAACAACACGAGGACTACATATGGGAATGATCAAATGGAGTGACGCAAGAACATGTGCAAGAACACGAGGCTATGCAGTAATAGATTTACTGAATACCCTGTGAAGCAGTATTAATAGAAAGTTTACATTTCAAAACCTCGAAGTGTACTCAAAAATACATCAATTGTTGGACTCGTGACCACATCTGCAGGCAGTGCATTCCAGTCGGAGATAGTGCGAGGAAAGAATGAGTTTTTAAAGGTTTTTGTTTTGCATGAGTATTCAGCGATTTTTCTGGGGTGGTAAGAACGTGTAGTGCGAAAGGTTAGACGTTCGATGAGCGTGTTTTGGTCAATTTGTAAAATGTCATTGTATAATAGGTAGAGAAGTTTGATCCTCTCGTGATACCGCCGCGTTTTGAGTTGCTCTAGCTGGGCATCTTGCAGAAGCGCGGATGGTGATATTTGCCAACTGTAGCGATTGAAAATAAACCTGGCTGACTTCGTTTGTACACTCTCCAACTGCACAATGTTAGTGTCTGTCCAAGGCTCCCGTACAGATGCCGCATATTCTAATATTGGTCGGATAAATGCTTTGTATGCTATAAGTCGTATCTCAGGCGTAGAATTGCCCAATGATCGTCTAAGAAAGCCCAACTGTTTCAGTGCCCTTTTTTCTACATACGCTACGTGCTCATTCCACCGCAGGTCAGACGTAATGATTACTCCTAAGTATTTATAGCTATGGACTATACTCAAGGGGTGCCCAGCTAGGTTGTATGTGAAATTTAAGGGTTGTTTTTTTCGGGTTACTGTCATCGCCACAGTCTTTTGGTTATTCAGAGACATTTGCCACGTGGAGCACCACTCGTCTAGTTTTGTCAGTGTATCGTTCAATAAAGCCTGATCTTTTTCGCAAGAAATTTCTTGATACAGTACGCAGTCATCTGCGAAAAGTCGAATTGTAACAGGGATGTTCTCGGCAATGTCGTTTATGAAGAGCAAAAACAAAAGAGGGCCCAAAACAGACCCTTGTGGAATACCGGACTTCACCGGAGTGGAAGTGGAACTAGTGCCGCGGATATTTACACTCTGGCATCTGCACGAAAGGTATGATTCAATCCATGCAAGCAAGGACTCATTTTGTAGTATTGGACGTAGTTTAATCAATAGTTTTCAAGGCTGCGGCGAGATCATGCGTTGTTAGAAGGAGTTGCGTTACTGTAGATTTACCGTGACGGAAACCGTGTTGCAGGTTGTTAATTAAACTGTGTTTTTCCACGAACTTTGTGATATGCTTGCATACGATGTGCTCTAACATATTTACGGATCCGCTGAGAATTGATATCGGTCTGTAAGACGATGGAGCTGAACGGTTATCTGCTTTAGGTATTGGTGTAATTATTGCATATTTCCAATCGCTCGGGAGCTCGGCGTGAGACAGTGACTTAGTAAATAGCAAACTCAGATATTTTGCACACCATAATGCGTACCGTACTAAAAAAGCATTGGGTATTTTATCAATTCCCGGTGACTTCTTTACATCAAGGTTTAAAAGAAGTGCTAGTACACCTTCTTCATGAACACGTATATCGTCAATGGGATACAATTCTTGGAAAGAGGCAAAACCAGGGGTGGTACCGTCATCTTGTGTAAACACCGAGCTGAAATACTCGTTTAGCGCCTGCGCAACTTCGAAGTTGTCATCTATGAGTGAATCGTTTATGCAAAGACGAGGCACTGATTTTTGCTGTGGTGTTAGATAACGCCAAAATTTGCCTGGTGATGACATCAAGAAGTTTTTCATGCGCACATTTTGGAAGTGGTCTTTTGCTTCTTTTATATGTTTTTTTAGTAAAACGCGCAACTCGTAAATCTTGTCTGCATTTGTCCGCGAAGGGCGCTGCTTCTGATTTTGACGAGCTTTCTTAAGTTTACGTCCAATACGCGCGATATCTTTTGTCATCCATGGCTTCAAGTTCCGCACTATCCTCCGTTTTTTTCGGAACAAAGTTATTTATGCATCGCAACACCAAGTCCTTAAAAAAACACTATAGCTGTTCAACGG
>NC_051157.2:207326801-207349487 GCF_013339745.2 Dermacentor silvarum | reverse complement strand
TGCATCACGAATCTAACGGACGAGGCCGAGCGCTATGGAGAGCAACTTGCAAGACAGAACTGAGACCAGTTCTGTAACTTCCTCCAAGAAACGCCGGGCAATGCGAAGACGTGGGCCATACTCAGACATCTACTAGATCCAACCCAGAGCAAGAGAGAAAGCAAGCAAACGATGGGCCGGGTACTACACAACTTCGGAGGCACAGACAATCAGCTATTGTGTGCACTACAAAGTAGATACATTGGCCAGCCGATACTCCGTGCACAGCCAGCGGCTGACTACGCCAAACTGGAAAACAGCGAGCTCGACCAGGACATGACGCCTTGCGAGCAGACACGAGCGATCCCAAGCCTCACTCGAAACGCCACCTTGGGCAAGGACGGAATCACCAACTAGTTGCTACGTAACCTGGACGATGCAACCGTGCAGGCAATATTTGAACTCTTCAATGCACACTAGCAGTGGGACCTTACCCACGTAATTCAAGCCTACAGAGATCACGCTGATACCAAAGCCGGGAAAAACGCCCTGCCTGGAGAATCTAAGACCCATTTCACTCATGTCTTGCCACGGGAAGTTGATGAATGGTGTGATCTTAGACAGGCTACAGACGCATCTCAAAGAACGCCAACTAATGCCGAACACGATGGTGTGCGAGAGTGTTCAGATATTTGTACAGGAACAACAGTGACTCACAGTGGAGGAAAAGAACTAGGAAGCTTACCAGCAAGTATGCGACTGGTATGGTCATCAACACGGCAACAAAGAACGTAAAACGCAGAGATAGAGAGGGCGAGACAATTTCATGGGTGGCCGCAAGGGAAAAGGTACCTGCCAAGACTAACTGACTCAAAGGAAAAAACCCAAATCACGACAAACATGTCATGATAACTCAAAGGGAGTTCCTTAATTTTCGAAGCGAGATCAGCGTGTCTTAGAACGCGTAGCTACAAAGCGAGGTACACCAAGAACGAAGACGCATGTGCTTGCCGAAGTAAAGCTAGGGAAACGATGGAGCATGTTTTATTGGAATGAGAAGATATCTACTCAGCTGCCAGTTTAGGCTCCTCTGGTCTGCTCAGGGATAGCAGGTGGAAAGTAAACATGTTCGCCAAATAAAGTGGTTTGCTTCTTAATTCACAGTTTTGCTACTGTGTTCTTCACCCTCACTACAACGTGACAATATTGCTACACGCGTGTTGTATTAGGTCGTTTGAACGAGGCGCGCGGGCGCAATCACTCGAGCAGAGGAGGAAGAACGAACAGGGCTCGCGCTGTGAATCCAACCGGTCATCACTGCAACCGCTTCTGTAAATATAATCTGTAAATAGTTTCTCGTTTAATGGACTCGTCCTTCGCGTAACATTGTGGTGGAGGTGCGTATCATCATTGACCGCCTAGAATCGTCACTTGCCGACAGTTTCTTTCGCTTATGAACACTTCAAGGTGGCGTACTCTACCGCCACAGCGTTCACCCCAGCGGTCAAGCATTACTCTTAGTGATCTCTAAACACCTTCGCTCGGCTGTTCTCCACGATCGTCACGACCTCCCCAGTGCCGGCCACCTCGGTGTGTCACGTACCTACGATGGGATCCACCGAAGCCTCTTTTGGCCAGGGCTTGCTCGCTCCATTCGAAGATACGTAGCAGCATGTGAGAAATGCCAGTGATGCAACACACCATCGACGCTCCCTGCCGAGTACCTTCAACCACTCAACATTCCCACGGAGCCATTTTTTCGGATAGGTTTGGACTTAATTGGCCCTTTTCGTTTATCTACCTCTGGAAACAGGTGGATCGCTGTGGACACGGATGGCGACACGCGCTACGCCATCACCCGAACGCTTCTTACAAGCTGGGCCACAGATGTCACCAATTTTCTTCTACGCGACATGATTTTATTACATGGAACTCCGCGACAACTTCTCAGAGACCGTGGACGGACATTCCTATCGAAAGTTATCGCAGACATCCTGCAGTCCTGTGCAACGAAGCAAAAGCTATCAACGTCAGAACGATGGCCCCACGGAGCGTCTCAATCACACCATCACAGACATGCTCGCGAAGTGTGTCTCTTAAGACAACGCAGACAGGGAGCTCGCTCTACCGTTTGTCACGTTTGCGTATAATTCCTCGCACCACGACACAGCCAGGTATTCCTAATTTTTCCTTCTGTTCGGCCGAGAGCCAGCACTGCCCCTCGACACAACCCTCCCGGTTCACGCGGCACCGACCTGTGAATATGCATTTGACGCCATCGCCCGCGCTGCCCACGCGTGAAATTTCCCGTGACGGCCTTCTGAACTCCCAAGAGAGTCAAAGGCGTTTGTACGACCGGCGACACCGAGACGTGCACTTCCTGCCTGGTTCTTTGATGCTTTTGTGGTCTCCGTCGCGTCAGGTCGGCCTGTCAGAAAAACTGCTGTCTGGCTACACAGGCCCATATCGAGTGCTTCGTGTCGTGACTCCCGTCACCTACGAAATCGCCCCTGGCGCTCCATCTGCTTCCCAGTCCAGTGATATAGTGCTCGTTACACGACTGAAGATCACCCGCCCTGTGATATTTAGACGCTCCGAGACGTCCGTTCTGCCGCCGGGGGATTATGCTACACGCGTGATGTATTTGGACGTCTGAACGAGGCGCGCAGGTGCCATCACTCGAGCAAGGCGGAAGTTGAACAAACTGGGCTCGCGCTATAAATCCAACCGGTCAGCGCTGCAACCGCTGCTGTAAATATAATCTGTAAATAATTTCTCGTTTAATTCACTCGTCCTTCGCGTAATAATATATATATATATATATTGCCACGACCTTGACACGACTGAACGCCACTCGGTGAAATTCCATGCTAGTCATGTCGGGTTGATCATCGAAGAAGACAACGACGAAGGTGCCAGAGTAGTTCCACAAAAGATCTATAGCGTCGACGGAAGTCTTTTGTTGTTTTGTCTGTGACAAACTGGTGGATGTGCTGGGTACGCGTCTATGTACTCTGACCCCCAGGATCTGGAAGCGGACCACCTACGCAAAAGCCGACGGCTTCAAAGACTACCTCCGGAATACGGCCTTTAAGATCTGCCGAGGATGTCGGCCACAACCGCAACCCAGACACAGGAGACATACGGTACGGGACAGCCTCCTGCGTCGCTGGTTCTCCACACGCCCCAATGGCCGCGGCCTTTCCATGGTGAGCCTTTTGAGGACGTGGAAGACTGGCTCGATGACTTCGATCGGGTGGCCGAGGTTAATGAGTGGGATGAACGGAAGAAGCTAAGGCGCGTATACTTCGCCCTAGAGGACTCTGCCCGAACATGGTTCGCTAACCACGAGCCATCCACCACCTGGCAAGAATTTCAACGGCAGATACGCGATAGGTACAGCAGTCCCGCAAGAAAAGAGCGAGCAGAGCAAGCCCTTCAGAGTAGGGTTCAAAATCCCAATGTAAGCGTAGCCATGTTCGTAGAGGACATGTCGCGGCTTTTCAAGCGTGCTGACCCTGGCATGACATAAGCGAAGGTCCGCCTGCTGATGCGAGAAGTGAAAGAGCAGCTGTTTGAGGACTAATGCGAAGGCCTCCAGCTACAGTAGCTGAGTTTGTCAGTGAGGCGACAACCATGGAGCGAGCCCTTCAGCAACGCTCCTCGGTCTACGATCGCCAAATCACCCTGGGATCAGCATCTCCATCTCTCTCGTTGCCCTGTGACACCGATGCGCTTCGAGAGCTTGTGCGTAGTGTCGTGCGGGAGGAGCTCGATCGACTACAGGGAGTGCGTTTTAAGCCGCCCGCAACGTCCCTCACAGATAACGTCCGTGAAGAAGTCCGCCAGGTGGCACAACCATTCGTGCAAACCCGACCTGAAGCCGCCCCTGTACTGACTTATGCGCAAGCAGTGAGGCTACCTGCGCAGCCCGTGAACCACCATAAGCTGCCTTCTTCTGAAGAACCGCTGCGCCATTTACAGGGTCAAACTTCGCATACAACTATGTACGAGTCCACAAGCCCCCGATGAAAGACCCGTGCGCCAACGTGCCTACCGTGTTTCTCGTAAAGAGCAAGACGCCATCCGCAATCAAGTCCAACAAATGCTTACCGACGACATCATACCGCCCTCCACCAGTCCATGGGCGTCACCTGTAGTTCTGGTGAAAAAGAAAGACGGTACAATGCGTTTTTGTGTTGACTATCGCAAGCTTAACAGCGTTACGAAGAAAGACGTTTATCCCCTTCCCCGCATCGACGATTCTTTGGACCGCCTTCGACATGCCCGATACTTCTCATCGATGGGCCTACGCAGCGGCTACTGGCAAATAGAGGTTGATGACCGTGAGAAAACCGCCTTTATTACGCCTGATGGACTCTACGAATTCAAGGTCCTTCCTTTCGGATTGTGCTCTGCGCCTGCTACCTTTCAGCGCACGATGGACACGGTACTATCAGGTCTCAAGTGGCAGTCATGCCTTGTCTATTTAGATGATATTGTTGCGTTTTCTGACACTTTTGAGCAGCACCTACAGCGCTTACAAGCAGTTCTTGACGCAATTCGTGCTGCTGGCCTGTCCTTAAAGCCTGAAAAATGTCATTTCGGGTATGAAGAACTCAAATTTTTAGGCCATGTTGTCAGCTACGCAGGCATTCGACCAGACCCCGACAAAACCATTGCTGTTGCTTCGTTTCCTACACCTGCGAACAAACACGAACTCCGCCATTTTCTAGGGCTTTGCGCATATTATAGACGCTTCGTGGCTAACTTTTCAAGGATAGCCGAACCTTTGCAGCGGCTAACAACGGATAATGTTCCGTTTGTCTGGGAGCAGGACCAACAAGAGGCCTTCTGTGAACTCCAGAGACGTCTGCAAACAGCCCCAGTTCTAGGACACTTTGACGAAGACAGTGACACCGAGTTGCACACGGATGCCAGCAACGTTGGCCTTGGTGCCGTCCTCGTACATTGGCAAGATGGAGCCGAGCGCGTCATTGCGTACGAAAGCCGCACTTTGTCTCCGGCTGAAAGGAACTATTCGACTACAGAAAGGAATGCTTGGCTGTTGTGTGGGCAATTGCTAAGCTCCACCCATATTTTTACGGCCGATCGTTTCGAGTTGTGACAGATCACCATTCATTGTGCTGGCTCGCCAATCTGAAGGATCCCTCTGGCCGTCTCGCACGCTGGAGTCTTCGCTTGCAAGAATTCGACATGACGATCGTGTTCAAGTCCGGGCGTAAAGACACCGACGCCGACTGCCTGTCGCGTGCTCCACTTCAACCGTCGCCATTCGATGTTAATGAAGAGGACGCATTTCTTTGCATTGTCACAGTGTCAGACATCAGCAAGCAACAGCGCGATGAATCAGACCTCCGGCCTCTCATCGACTACCTTGAGAACCGTCTACCAGAGCTGCCTCGTATGTTCGTCCGAACGTTATCTTCGTATTTTCTCCGCGATGGCGTCCTCTACAAATTGGGTTTTCACTCAACCGCAACCGCCTGCCTTCTTGTAGTGCCGTCCGCACTACGTGACGACAACCTGCGGGCCTCTCATGACGAGCCATCTTCAGGCCACTTGGGATTCGCACGGACGTTCTCGCGCATACGCCAAAAGTACTTCTGGCCTAACCTTCGCCGTGACGTCAAGCAATATGTGAAGACATGCCGCGACTACCATAGACGCAAAACACCACCCGTGCGTCCCGCTGGACTTCTCCATCCCGTTGATCTTCCACGGATCCCCTTTCAGCAAGTCGGCATAGATTTGCTTGGACCATTCCCCACGTCGAGGGCTGGTAACCGTTGGATTGCTGTAGCCACAGACTACCTTACACGTTACATTGAAACCCGAGCTCTCCCACGAGGCACTGCTAATGATATTGCGACCTTCTTTGTACATGACATCGTACTCCGCCACAGTGCTCCGACAGTGGTTATAACCAACCGGGGCACAGCATTTACAGCGAAGCTCACCGAAGATATCATGCATCTCAGTGGTTCAGTTCACCGCAAAGCCACTGCTTACCATCCCCAGACGAATGGGCTCACAGAAAGGCTAAACAAAACGATCGCTCATATGATTTCCATGTATGTTGACGTCGACCACAAAAACTGGGACGACGTTCTCCCATATGTTACGTTTGCCTATAATACTGCCGTTCAAGAAACTACCGGCTTCACCCCTTTTCGCTTGGTGCATGACCGGGAAGCTGTAACAACGTTGGACGCAATGCCTTTCCCCAACCACTGTTCTAATGTTGTCACTGATGCTGCCGAATTCGCTCGACGCGCCGAAGAGGCGTGCCAGCTCGCTCTAATACGTATCCGCTACCAACAACACAACGACGCCAACCGATACAATCTTCTTCACCGAGACGTCACTTATCAACCTGGTGACAAAGTATGGGTGTGGACACCGATCCGCCAGCGTGGTCGGTCGGAGTAACTTTTGCGCCGCTACTTTGGACCCTATAGGATTGTTCAACGACTCGGCGACGTGACATACGAAGTGATTTCTGAAGTAGAAGGCACCACTCGCCGTCCCCGACGCCTACGCCTGTCCGATGTCGTTCACGTCTCTCGGTTGAAGCTTTACTACTCCCGCTGACCGCAAAGCTCTACACCTCTCTCACTATCTACGTATACCTTAACAGTATCACTGTGGCACTCCCCAGTGCATAAATGTTCCGCATCGAGACGATGCTTCTAGGGAGGGGGGTAATGCCACGACCTTGACACGACTGAAAGCCACTCGGTGGAATTCCATGCTAGGCATGTCGGGTTGATCATCGAAGACAACGACGAAGGTGTCAGAGTAGTTCTATAAAACATCTATAGCGTCGACAGAAGTCTTTTGTTGTTTTGTCTGTGACAATATATATATATATATATATATATATATATATAGTAGTAACTGGATTTTTCAATGGGCCAAGCGTATTTAGGAAAATCAGAAGCACAACTTCGCGGTTATCTTAGGTTTATTATTTTCCCAACAGTTTCGGTCGGTGGACCGACCTTTTTCAAGGCGACTCCCTTGAAAAAGGATTAGTTTCGGTCGGTGGACCGACCTTTTTCAAGGGATTCGCCTTGAAAAAGGATTCGCCTTTTTCAAGGGAGTCGCCTTGAAAAAGGTCGGTCCACCGACCGAAACTGTTGGGAAAATAATAAACCTAAGATAACCGCGAAGTTGTGCTTCTGATTTTCCTATATATATATATATATATATATATATATATATTGCGAGACAGCTGTTCAACCTCGACGGTTTATTATGCAGGCCGCGCGCTGAAGCGAATGGCGCTGGCCATGATGATGAGTATATACAGATGAAGAAGATGAAGGGGTAATATATTGTAGCGAAGAATGGCGCGCCGTATGGACGCACTCTCATATGGACGCACTATCATCTCGCGCTCTCGGTGTCTGACGGTCGACTGAGACGGTCGCGTTTCAGAGTTGTCCATAAACTGCCTTACATATTTGGTGGAGCTGTGCTGGGTACTACTTCCCCAACCCTGGAACTACGTAATTGGACACTGCCGGCCATCATGCCTGCCGACGCAAGCCAAACAACACCTCCGGCATCGCCACCATTGATTTGTCCTGGTTCAATGTGTCAACGCGATCCTCCCATCTTCAGCGGTTCCGACGAATATGACGTAGAATATTGGCTCTCGTTATACGAGCGGGTGAGTGCTCACAATAAATGAGACGATGCTACGAAGCTCAGCTACGCGAACTTCTATCTCACGGGTGCCACTAGCGTGTGGTACCACAACCACGAATCTGACCTCAGCACGTGGTCAGATTTCAAGGCGTGCATTACGCAAGTCTTCGGTCGCCCTGCTGTGCGGAAGCTCCGTGCCGAAGAGCGCTTCCGCCGCCGTTCCCAGCAACGCGGTGAAAACTTCACCAAGTACATATAAGATGTTGTGGACCTTTGCAAGCGCGTCGATTCATCGATGGCTGAGTCTGACAAGATCCGTCACGTCATGAAAGGAATCTAAGACGAGGCACTCGAAATGCTCCTCTCGAAAAGCCCGCGGACCGTTGTCGAAGTCGCTGAACTTTGTCAGAGCTACGACGAACTCAGGAGGCAACGTCTGCTCACTCGACGTTCTTTTATCCCCGATACTTCCATTGCAAGTTTAGCCGCTGTGACTAACAATGGCTATAAGCTCGGCGCACTCAAGGAATTCATACGCTCCGAAGTCGCCCGCCAGCTATCCCTGCTCACCGCCGTCCCAGGGCCCACGCCGCCCTTGGCTCCTCCGTTGCGTCAAATGCTCCAGGAACAAGCGTCCGAAGCTATACAATCCCCTCGTGCAGCGCCACCATTGGCTGTACCTCTAAGCTACGCCGAGGTTGCAGCACGGCCACCTCCATCGACATTTTCAGCACCGCCGTTTGCTGCACCGCTACGTCCAATCCATCATGTGTACACCACCAGATCACCAGATAGCACGGGACCGTGGCGTACCCCCCACAATCACCCCGTGTGCTTCTTCTGTGGTATCCCTGGTCATGACCAACCTGTCTCCTCCTACGTTTCGCCAGCTTCGTCCTTCTCGCCCCCAAATTATTCGCACTTGCCGTCTACGCGCAACGTCATTCCTTCTGCCTGTGATCGTCGCTCACCATCCCCTCGTCGCCGCTCACTTTAACCCATGCGGTGGCGTCCGGCCCCATTGGAGCTGGAAAACTAGCTACCGCAGTTCAAGAGGCGAGAACTGCGTTCCAGTAGAACCACACAAGGCCTCGCTCTCTTCCGACGAATGTGATCGAAGTATCTGTAGAAGGAGTCGTCACACTGGCATTAGTCTACACAGGCGCCACCGTTTCAGTAGTTACGGAAGAACTTTGCCGCAAGCTTCGAAAAGTAATGACGCCCTTATCTGCGCTGTCAATCTGAACAGCAAGTTCCCAGTGCATTTCTCCTGTTGCCGCATGTACCGCCCGCATCGTCATTCAAGGATACACGTATACAGTCGAGTTCGTCGTCCTCTCATCCCGTTAACACGACGTCATCTTGGGGTGGGACTTCCTTTCCGATCATCAGGCCGTCATTGATTGTTCTCGCGCCGAAGTAGAATTTTCTCCGCTTCCCGATACCCGTTCACATGACCTTGACGATCTTGGCGACAAACTGGTCGTTACAGAAGACACTACGATCCCTCCGCAGTCTTCGGTGATTGCGAATGCCTGCTCTACTTTCGACACTGACACTACTGCCCTCTTTGCCCCATCGGACATTTTTGTTCGCCGACGATGCTCCCTTGCCTTCGCTGTCCTTACTGTCAGCGGTGGCTGCACGCGACTGCTCGTTTCCAACGCTAAGGCCACGCCCCTCGTCCTACGTCGTGGCGAGTGCCCTGGACGTCTTCAGACTGCCGACTCAGCAACCATCTTGGACGCACTTCTTGACAACACCTGTTCAGACGTGAACTCGTTGACTTATAGCTTGCCTTGTTGCCAACCTACGCAAGACGTCTTCGATAGCTCAGTAGATGCCCCCTTGAGCCCTGCGCAGCATTCGCAGCTTCTCAGCCTTCTACGGAAATACCAATCTACGTTCGACTGTCAACACGCCCCACTAGGCCGCATATCGACTCTACGTCATGAGATCGACACCGGCACTCACGCACCACTGCGCCAGAGGCCTTATCGTGCATCACCCCGGAGCGCCGTGTTATTGAAGACCAAGTAAGTGAAATGCTTGAGCGTGGAGTGGTTCAACCTTCTAATAGTCCCTGGGCGTCACCTGTAGTCCTGGTTAAGAAAAAAAGATGGCTCAATTCGATTTTGCGTCGACTACCGCCGTCTTAATAAGATAACTCGCAAAGACGTCTACCCTTTACCGCGCATCGACGATGCTCTGCATTGTTGGCAAGGCGCGGAGTATTTTTCTTTGCTTGATTTACGCTCAGGCTATTGGCAAGTGGCTATGGATTCTGCCGATCGCCCGAAGACAGCCTTCGTGAACTATATGAATTTAACGTTATGCCGTTTGGGCTTTGCAATCGCCTTGCTACATTTGAACGAATGATGGACAATCTGCTTCGTGGGCTAAAATGAAAGACGTGCCTATGTCACCTTGACGATGTCGTCGTGTTTTCTCCAGATTTTCCCACACATCTGTACCGTCTCGAACAAGTCCTGCAGTGCATCACCGAGGCAGGCCTCCAACTCAACTTGATGAAATGTCGCTTTGGAGCCAAGCAGCTTGCAATACTCAGACACGTCGTATCGAAAGATGGCGTACAACCTGATCCTTCCAAACTTCGCGCCGTCGCCGAATTTCCGAAACCCACGTGCCTGAAAGAACTTCGGTGCGTTATCGTGCTCTGCTCTTACTTTCGTCGTTTTATCCGGAATTTCGCTTCTATCATTGCTCCGTGGACTCAGCGGCTTCGCGGCGACACACGACTTTCTACTAGGGCCACAGCTTGCGACGATTCTTTGAACCTATGCGGCGTTTGCTCACTTCACCTCCCCTACTGCACCATTTCGACCCCACGGACCCCACAGAAGTCTACACCGACGCCAGCGGCGTAGGACTTGGTGCCGTGCTTGCACAGCGAAAAAGTGGGCATGATGAATACGTAGTAGCCTACGCCAGCCGAACACTAACGAAAACGGAATCTAACTACTCCGTCACCGAAAAGGAGTGCCTGGCTATCATCTGGGCCCTTGGAAAATTCCGACCCTACCTGTACGGCCGCCCTTTCGACGTCGTTACAGATCACCACGCTTTATGTTGGTTATCGACTTTAAAAGATCCGTCTGGCCGCCTTGCGCGATGGGCCCTACGGTTACAAGACTTCGACATACGCGTCGTTTATCGGTTTGGCCGTAAACACACCGACGCGGATGCCCTCTCTCGGTCGCCTACACCAAGTGACATGACTTGCATATCAGTTTCAGTTTCAGTTTATTATCCATTCAATACAATGATTATGCAAACGATACTATACAGACGAGGGTCCCAAAGTCAAAGACTGCAACGGGACCCTCGGTTCAAACTTTAAAAAAATGTATACAAGGCATGGGTTAAAGCAGCAAAATTAACAACGTTGAAGGAAGACAAAAGAAGGTGCAAAATACAATACAATGGTAAGATACAAAAAACAAGGAAATGCCTATATCAACAGGAGTAATTATACAGAACAACATATTATCGGGCATGAAACTATTTACAAAGAATAAAACACTTCAATTCATGCTTGAATGTATTCAATGATGATGTTTGTTTAAGAGAATGTGGTAGGTCATTCCATATTTTTATCGCTGAAAATGAGGAAGTCATTTTTCCGTAGTTGGTGCTACATTTAGGTATATATATATATATATATATATATATATATATATATATATATATACCTAAATGGTAGGAGAAAGTTGCTATTATGCGCAAACCTAGTGGAATTGGTATTAGTAAGTAAGTTGAAGTCTAGAAATTCGTAAGCAAGCTGTTTGTTAAGCAATTTAAAGAACAGAATACTTAAATTATACTTAAACAAGCGAGATACAGGTAGAATACAGTTAGCCTTAAGAAGAGGGAGAGCATCTGAATAAAAGGAACTGTTGGTGATTATGCGAATGGCCTGGTTCTGTATGTGTTGAATAGACGAGAGGTGACAGCTATATGTGTTTCCCCAGGAAGCATTACCGTAGGTGATATGACTATTAATGAATGCAAAGTATAGAGATAGCAATGCGTGTTCTAAAAAAATGCTCGTGATTTAATCAATGCTCTTATGCCGTAAGCTGTTTTTTGTTTAACAAATGCAATATGATTGGTAAATTTCAAGTTATGATCTAATTTTATGCCAAGGAATGACACGCAGTCCAAGGCAGCAATAAGATGACTGTCGAGGGTAACTTGGGGTATACAAGGTAACATCCTCTGTTTTGTTTTAAATATCACGAACTGAGTTTCAACCGGGTTTAAAATTAAGTGATTCAACTGACACCATTCTACAATTTCGCTAATTCATTGTTCAGTTTAAGGAGTAAGGTTGGTAAAGAGTTGTCTGACAGGAAAATGATGGTATCATCAGCATATATGATTGTATTAGAAATATTAAGAAAATCAGATAAGTCGTTAATGTAAATGCAGAACAACAAGGGTCCCAGTATTGAGCCCTGTGGTACCCCTCGATTAATTACTTTTGATTCGGAATAAGCACCCCTTACAAAGACTGTTTGCTCGCGGTCAAGTAAGTAATTTTTTAGAAAAGTTAAAGCTGCACCTGTTATACCTAATGATTCTAGTTCGTTAAATAAAATGGGATGATTACCAGTGTCAAAAGCTTTAGTAAAGTCTAGAAACACTGAGCCAACGAATTCACCTCTATCAATACAACATCTGATGTAATCGGTTAATGCTATAAAAGCTAAGCTGGTCGAACTGCCAGGACGGAAACCAAATTGGCAAGGTTTTAATAGTTTAAATTTTGTTAGGTAGCTGTTTAAACGCTTCAGAAATAATTTCTCGATAAGTTTACTAATGGAAGACAAAATAGAGATTGGGCGATAATTGGATACCTGAGATTCATCACCTTTTTTATAAACAGGAATTATTTTTGGCCTTCTTAAGCGAGCTGGGCAAGATGCCACATTTGAAAATTAGATTAATTATGTGGCTCAGTGTTTCAGCAATACGAGGAGCAACAAGCTTTAAGTGGTAGGCAGAGACATTATCTAGTCCTAGCTGGGATAGTTTTTTTCAGATTTAATATGAGAGAACAGACCTCATCAGCTGAGACAGTAAAAAGAAAGAAGGTATGATTGCAACGCTTTAACCGATATGAAGAGGCTATCGGGCTATTATTGTACACTTCATAGAAGTAATTACTAAATGAGTTCGCTATACAGGATGATTCGCTGCAGGTTTCATTTTTATAATTTATTTTATCAATGGTTATACTACGCTGGGGTGTATTCAGAAATTCATTGAAAAGTTGCCATTGCTTCTTAGGATTATTTCTAGCCTTGCAGAATTCCTTCTCATAATAAAGCGCCGTTTCCATTTTTTTCAGTAGATTGTTCAGCATGGTAGTGTATGTTTTATAGCGATGTGCTAGGCTTACATTGAACGGCTTTTTTTAGTCTTCCTGTAAAGATTATCTTTTTTTTCGCATGCTGGCTAACAAACCTTTAGTTATCCAAGATTTACAGGGAAATTGAATTTTTTCTTGCATTTGACAGTTGTAGTGCTAGCGTATCCGGCTTTCGAAAATAATGAGCAGAATTTTTGGAGCGATGGACGGTATGGCACGTGAGCAAACGCCGATTTCAGTTATTGAATCGGCGTTTTCGTTGCCTGTGCACGTCAACATGATTGTGGAGCAATGCAATGATCCCTGGTTTGCGGCACTTATGGATTGCATTTCTGACACTTGAACAGCACGCCTTCCCGCGCTATCCGCCGCCAAGCTTCTCAATTTGAGTTGCGGGATGGTGTTCTCTATCGTCGAAATTACGCTTCCGACGGTCGCAAATGGTTGTTAGTCGTTCCCCACCATCTGCGCACAGATGTATGCTCCGCTCTCCATTCAGACCCGCAATGCGCCCATGCCGGCCTCTTCAAGACTTACGCCAGGCTTCGCTCCCGCTTATTGGCGTGGCATGTATAATTTTGTGCGAAAGTACATTCGCTCGTGCACAGCGTGCCAACGACGCAATCTTCCTGCTCCTCGTCCTTCTGGTCCTTTGCAGCCCATTCCTTGTCCGTCCCGACCATTTGACCGCGTCGGCATCGATCTCTACGGCCCTCTTCCCTGCACATCAGCTGGCAATCGCTGGATTTTTGTCGCTGTCGACCACCTCACCCGCTATGCCGAAACTGCGGCACTGCAAACAGCGACAGCCCGCGACATTGCGTCCTCCTTCCGTCACTTCATACTGCGTCATGGGGCACCGCGGGAACTTTTGAGTGACAGAGGGCGTGCGCTTCTTTCCGAAGTTCTTAACGCCCTTCTGACCGCGTGCCATACCGTCCATCGCGCCACTACAACTTATCATCCGCAAACGAACGGCATAACAGAACGGTTCAATCGTACTTTGGGGGACATGCTCTCCATGTACATGGCATCGGACCATACCAACTGGGACCTCGTTTTGCCATATGTTACGTACGCCTATAACACCGCTTCACAGGCCACAACGAGATTTTCGCCATTCTTTCTCGTATATAGCAGTGAACCTACCTGTACGCTCGACACCACTCTCCCCTACCGGCCTGACCCATCAGAGGGCACGCCTCTGTCTGAAGCCTCCAAGTATGCCGAGGAATGCCCTCAGCTGGCCCGTTCGTTCACGGCGGAAGACAAGAGTTTCCAAAAATTCAGTCGCGATGATGACCGACCTCCCTACACCTACCAGCCGGACTCACTAGTCTGGCTCTGGGTGCCTTCAAGCACCCGTGGTCTATCCTCTGAACTTCTCGCTCAATACCACGGTCCCTACCGCGACGTACAACAGACGACGCCAGTCAAGCACGTCGTCGAGCCGCTAACACCATCTACTGACTTGAGGCGTCGTGGACGCGAGACAGTGCCCGTCCAGAGGCTCAAACCATATTACGATCCCCTTGTCCTCTCCTCTCCTTGAGTCGCCAGGATGGCTCCTTCGTCTCCAGGGGGCAGTTGTAGAGAAGACTGGCGCGCCGTATGGACGCACTATCATCATCGACCCGCCGACGAAGATGGACTCGCGCTCTCGGTGTCTGACGCTGGACTGAGACGGTCGCGTTTCTGAGTTGTCTATAAACCGCATTACAAATATATATATATTGTAATGAACGGAGACACAGAGACAGCACCCGTTCCTGGGCCGGCTGTTCTATTCTCTGCCAACTTCCTCTTTTTTCTAGTTCGCCCCCTAGCGCTCGGTGTCCGAGCGCCCGAGCCCAAGTGCTTGTCTTCATCTTTACACTATATATATATATATATATATATATATATATATATATATATATATATATATATTGTGGGTGTTTATTGTGCACTTCTTCATCATTTGTCCATTATCATCATCATGCGTGTGCCCTTATCTTCATCGCGCGGACTGTGCCGAAGGCTGTTCATGCTGGTTGTGGACGCCGCCCTTCTTCGCCGTGTCGTCTCACGGGCTAAATAAAGGTCCACCCTTACTGTGACGCCACAAGTGGTGGAGGTGCTTCTTGGTTCCTCGTCCTCTACACCCCTGGCCTACTCCCTGGAGCTTCGATCGGGTCGCCGCTCGTGCCCACTGTCCGCCAGCATGTCACAGGACGAGCAGCCTATCGCTTCTGCCCTAACCATCCCGCCTCCACAAGCCGCACCTTCTGTGATCATCAGCGGCCACCAGTGTCGTCCCCATCTGTTCAAGGGTCTTCGCGGTGAAGATGCTGAGGACTGGCTGGATGATTACGAGCGCGTAAGCTCTGCTATTCGGTGGGATGATCTCCAGAAGCTCCGCCATGTCTCGTTCTACCTGACCGGTGTGGCGAAGACCTGGTTTTTCAACCATGAGATTGATTTCTCCGATTGGACGAACTTCAAGCAGCAGCTTCGGCAAGTTTTTGGCACGCCGGCGGTTCACTCCGCCCTTGCGAGGAAAACTGGATGCTCGCAAACAACACTCCTGCGAGTCCTACACATCGTACATCGAGGATGTGCTTGTACTCTGTCGCCGTGTCAATGATGCCATGGCTGAGTCAGGATACGCCACATTCTTAAAGCTATTGGGACTGTGGCCTTCAACGCGCTCGTCGTCAAGAACCCGGCTACCGTCGCTGACATCGTCTTGACGTGCCAGCGCCTCGACGAGCTCGAGTCCGTACGCTTGCAGCCGGACTTCAGTGAACACCGTTCTGCGGCAGATCCTGACTTGCGTAGGACGATCCGGGCGATCATACGCGAAGAATTACAATCACTTGGCTAGTCATCTTGGTTGGTGATTCCTGCACAGCCTTCTTGTGCAGCATTACGCGACGTCATCAGAGAGGAATTTGCGTCAATGACCTGCTCTGAGCATGTGGACCCTCCGGCCCCTCGCACCTTACCAACATACGCGCAGGTTGCTACCGCGCCTCCAACTAGTGTACGTTCAACGTTTCCTCTACCCACATACGCGCAGGTTGGTGTCGCTCCTCCGGCCAATGTACCCCTCATTATCACTTGAGCCGTCATCGCCCCATCTGACCGCACTATCACACAGCGCATCGAGCACCCCCTACTACCCGCCTTGGCGACCGTCTGGTCCTACCTGTCATTACAGTGGTTATCGCGGCCATATATCACGTTTTCGCCGCAAGCGCCAACAAGATGAGCGTCGCGGGTACGACCTGTGTGAACGCTATGCGCATTCTGGTGGAGCCTCTTACTAAAGCCGTCGTTACGCTTCCCGTCCGCGCCGTTCCCCATCTCCGCCCGCAACGACCAAAACGCCGAATGGTTACCACACCACCAGACGCCGATCACCTTCGCCCTTCCGCCGCTCCTTGTCACCGCTTCGGCCTGCCTCATTCTCCTCTGACCGCCACGCGGAAAACTAAGTAATGCTGTTTTCGGAGGAAAAACTGCATTCACTGACAGGACTCCACCAGCTTTGACCAGCTAAAGGGCGCCCTCACATTTGAACCTGTCCTGTGTCATTCCTCCATCGCACCCTTCCAATATGACGTCCGTGTTTATTGAAGGTGTGCACGTTGAAGCTTTGGTGGACACCGGTGCGACTTTATCTGTTATGCATTCTGATTTGTGTACGCGTCTCAGTAAAGTTACGACGCCTTACGATGGACCCGTACTAGTTGCAGCTCAAAGGAAAATAATCCGCCCTTCCGCGTTTTGTACAGTGCGTGTATTCATCGATGGCATCGTCCACTACATACAATTTGCTGTGCTGTCGCCCTGCTCCCACCAGCTCATTTTAGGATGGGATTTGCTTGCCTCTGCTTCGGCTGGTATATGTTGTGGGCAAGGTGTCGTACATATGACCTACACCGACTATTCGCTCGGCGATGAACCGTACCAGCCACTTCGTCTACTCGCTGGAAAAGATACCGAGCTACCTCCAGGCTGTCAGCAAATTCTGACCATCACGTTCGACGTCATCGACCATGGCGATGTGTTAGTATTATCTTGTGCGCGTTGGCTCACAAAAGGGACAGCCATTGTTTCAGGCTTAGTTAGATTTGATAATGATTCTGCGCTTCTCGCCGCACGGAACACAACACATGAGAAAATTCTACTTCCTAAAGGCACCCCTTTGGCTTGCGTTGTTGATTCAGAGCCTCTCTCTGTTGTTCCCCTCAAGGCTACTTCCTCTAAAATCCCTCCTGCTGGACATTCTGGCTCTACCTCCGCTCTTGCTGCTGCAATCAGCTCGGACGTAACCCCTTCGCAGACGCAACAGCTCCTTGCCTTGTTGAAGAAGCATGAAGGTTCATTTGACGCCCATTCTTCGACAGTGGGACAGACGACAGTCACAGCGCATCGGATTCAGACAGACGGCACATCCATCGTGCGTCACCAGCGGTATCGTGTGTCTGTAGCTGAGCGCAAAATTATTGAGCAAAACGTCACCGACACGCTGCAACGTGAGATTATTCGCCCCTCCGCTAGCCCTTGGTCATCTCCCATTGTTTTGGTCCGGAAAAAAGATGGCTCCGTGCGTTTCTGTGTAGATTACCGAGCGCTCAACAGGATCATGCGCAAGAATGTGTACACCATGCCTCGCATTGACGATGCCCTCGATTCCCTGCAAGGTGCCGAGTACTTCTCTAGTCTTGATCTGCGTTCAGGTTACTGGCAAATTTCGATGCACGAAGCCGACAAAGAAAAAACAGCGTTTGCCACCCCAGATGGCCTTTACGAGTTCAACATCATGCCCTTCGGCCTCTGCAATGCTCCCGCAACTTTTGAGCGCATGATTGACTCCGTTCTGCGTGGCCTGAAGAGGAAGACCTGCTTGTGCTATCTTGATGATACAGTTATTTTCTCGTCGACATTTGCACAGCAGCTGCAACGTCTCGACGAGGTTCTCACGTGCATAGCCAATGCTGGTCTTCAGCGCAACACCAAAAAGTGTCATTTGATGATCAAGGTCTTAGGTCATATTGTAAGCAAGGATGGTATTCGACCTGATCCTCACAAGGTTTCGGCGGTGCTTCACTGTCATCGTCCAGAAAGACCAAGGACCTACGCAGCTTCGTCGGCATCGCTTCCTATATTTGCCGATTTATTCGCGATTTCGCCTGTATAGCTGCACCTTTACACCACTTACTTCGTTCTGGCTCTCCCTTTGTGTGGTCAGCTGAATGTGAATCTGCCTTTGACCAGTTAAAGGGCGCCCTCACATTTGAACCTGTCCTGTGTCATTTTGATGAGACTGCACCCACACTCTTGCACACGGATGCTAGCGGCCATGGCATCGGTGATGTGCTCCTCCAGCGAGACAACTCTTCGCGTGAGAGAGTGGTTGCGTATGCCAGCCGGGTGCTCACGCTTGCAGAGCAGAACTATGCCATCACCGAGCAGGAGTGCCTCGCTGTCGTTTGGTCCGTCCAGAAATTTCGCCCTTATCTCCACGGCCACCATTTTACCATCGTTACGGATCATCACGCCTTATGCTGGCTCTCCACACTCAAGAACTTGTCAGGGCGTATTGGGCGCTGGATGCTTCGTCTGAAAGAATATGACTTTGAAATCATCTACAGGTCTGGTAAGAAGCACCAAGACGCAGACGCTCTTTCTCGCTGTCCGCTTCCTACAGCCGCACTCATCAATTGTTCTGCCACCACCTCCAGTGACGCACTCACTGAAGCCTCTTCTACGGCGGTTTTGTACTTCCCCGCTCTTGATCATCTCACTTCGCACGACCATGAATCATTTTCGTCTCAACAACTCACCGACTCGTACTGTCGCCGTATTATCGACCACCTTCGTGGAGCTTCGCGACCGCCTAACGCCCGGCTTCATCGACAGCTGACACAATTTAAGCTGGAAAACTCCGTGCTGTACCGCCACATCCACCATCCTGATAGACGACTCTGGTTGCCCGTGCTACCTCGTTGCCTTCGTGCGCGTGTCCTTCAGGCCTTGCATGATAATTTGGCTGCTGGCCACCTTGGCATCCAGAAAACTTACGACCGCATAAGAAGTCGCTTCTATTCGCCTGGCCTGTCTACCATTCTGGTGAGATACGTCGCTTCCTGCGCCATTTGTCAGCGTCGAAAACGTCCAACATCAGCTCCTGCCGGGCAACTACTACCAGTCTAATGTCCTGCGAAACCATTCGAGGTTGTTGGCATTGATCTCTATAAGCCACTTCCCATGACTCCCGCCGGTAGTCAATGGATAGTGACAACCGGCGACCACCTGACACGCTATGCCGAAACAGCTTGTGCAAACAGCTTGTGCTTCCGAAGTCGCTGCTTTCATTCTTCAATCCATAATCATGCGCCATGGCGCCCCTCGTGTCCTTCAGGGCGACCGTGGAAAGACTTTCTTTTCCCGACCGGTAGGTGAAGTGCTCAAAGCCTCTGGCACCACTCACAGGACTACGTCAAGTTATCATCCTCAGACCAACGGCCTGACTGAGCGGTTTCATCGTACGCTCTCTGACATGATAGCCGCCTTTATTCAACCAGATCACAGAAACTGGGATACAATTTTGCCATTCGTCACCTTTGCGTATAACACCGCCGTTAAGCGCACAACCGGTTACTCGCCATGCTACCTTGTTTATGGCCGTTCACCCAGTTCCTTTCTCGATGTTTCTTTCTTCTCTGCTCCTGTCAGTCCTTCTCGATCTTCCTGCGAAGAATATGTTTCCCGCCTCGTCCATTGTCACCCGCGTGCCCGCGTCAACACCGCAGCCAGACAATGGGACCCCAAGGATGATTATGACACATAACATCGCATAGTATTCTACCAGCCTGGGGATGAAGTGCTGCTCTGGACACCAGTTCGCACTCCTGGGTTGTGCGAGAAGTTTCAGTTTATTGGCCCCTACACTGTCCTGGAAATGACTTCTCCAGTTATTTATCGAGTGACCCCTGTTGTTCCTTATATATATATATATATATATATATATATATATATATAGTAAAGCAGCAGCGCAGCTGTTGTCTCGTCGCCTTTATTTGGCTGAGCCACGCGCTGAACGAAGACGACACGCACCGTGATGATGATTATGTACAGGTGAAGAAGATGAAGGATTAATATTTTGCTCACACTAATTACCCCCTCGCGCGAAAGCGGCCAACCTGGCCGCTGGTTATAGCGGTGCGGTACGTCGTTGGAAGGGCTTTAGGTGCGAAACGTGGACAATTTCTGTGCCACGGTAGCGGCCATCGGAAGGCGTGACAACGGGAGTGACGCGGTAGTTCACTGGCGAAGTTTGCTCTACAACAGTGTAGGGCCCTATAAAACGCGACTGAAACTTTTCGCACAGGCCAGGAACTCGAGTGGGTGTCCACAATAACACTTCATCGCCGGGGCTGAACTGAACGACGCGGTGAAATGCATCGTAGCGAGTCTTCCTATCCTGTTGACTTGCCTCGGTGTTGAGGCGGGCGCGATGGCGACACGCGGCAAGGCGAGATATTAACTGCTCACTCAATGACGCCGACGATTTCACGGGGGCATCAAAAAAAGAGACGTCGAGGAGAGAGGTCGGTTGACGCCCGTAAACTAGAGAGAATGGTGAGTGCGCTGTGCAGCGGTGTTGTAGGCAAAAGTCACGAATGGCAGGATGGTATCCCAGTTGGTGTGGTCAGCGTTGATGTAAATGGAGATCATGTCAGAGAGAGTTCGATGGAAGCGCTCTGTGAGGCCATTAGTCTGAGGATGGTAGCTGGTAGTCGTCTTATGGATGGTGTTGCATGTGCGTAGGACGTCCTCGAGTAGCTTCGACAGAAACGCCTTGCCACGGTCACTCAAAAGGACGCGTGACGCTCCATGTCGTAGAAAGATGGCTTCCAGGAAGAAAGTCGCAATCTCCTCCGCGGATTCTGAAGGTAGCGCAGCAGTTTCGGCGTACCTGGTCAAGTGGTCAACTGCAGTGACGACCCATCTGTTGCCGCTAGCTGATAATGGCAGCGGTCCGTAGAGGTCAATCCCGATGACTGCGAATGGAGCGTCAGGACAGGGAAGAGGTTGCAGCAGTCCAGCCGGAGGTGAAGTGGGCCGTTTGCGGTGCTGACAGAGCGAGCAAGACGCGACGTATTTCGCTACGCAGGTGGCAAGTCCAGGCCAGGAAAAACGACTGCGGATGCGTTCATAGGTCTTGTGAAAGCCGAGATGTCCAGCCGTGGGATCATCATGAAATGTCTTCAATATCTGTTCTCTCAGTGATCGAGGAGCGACAGGAACCCAAAGCTGTCCTTCGGGGTGGAAGACATACCGGTAGAGGATTGATTTTTCTCACTTGAAGTTCTGTAACTGGCGACGGGCTCGCGCGTTAGGAGGACGAGATGAGCCGTGAAGGCGTTCCATAATTGAGTGGCAGTAAGCGTCGTCGCGTTGGTGGGACGCGAACGTCTCAGGGTGGAAAGAAGGAAGACCGTTGAGAGCGGCGAGTGAAAGAACTGCAGAGGACGCGTTTACAGGCTCGGTGACGGATGGAGGCTGGCCGGGAACGTCGGACTGCGGTGGTAACGGACAGCGGCTGAGAGCATCTGCATCGTTGTGTTTCTTGCCGGATTTGTACGTGACGTCGAAGTCATATTCTTGCAGACGAAGTATCCAGCGACCTAAGCGGCCAGATAAATTCTTTAACGTCGACAACCAGCATAAAGCATGGTGGTCGGTCACGACCGTAAAGTGGCGGCCGTGTAAATACGGTCGGAATTTTTGGATGGCCCAAACAACGGCGAGGCACTCCTGCTCAGTGATTGTATAATTTTTCTCGGCCGATGTTAGCGTCCGACTTGCGTATGCGACCACGCGTTCCTCAAAACGTTGTCGTTGCAAAAGAACAGCGCCGATTCCATGGCCGCTGGCATCAGTATGGAGTAGAGTGGGTGCGGACTCATCGAAATGACAAAGCACTGGCTCAGACGTGAGGGCATGCTTTAATGTGTCAAAAGCCGCTTGGCACTCGTCTGACCATACGTATGGAGTTCCTTAAGGGAGGAGTCGGTGAAGCGGAGCCGCGGTGGTAGCAAAGTCACGTATGAAGCGCCGGAAGTAAGAAGCCAGGCCAAGAAAGCTGCGAAGTTCTTTGGAGCGTTGGGGCCTCGGAAAGCGTAGGACGGCGGTAATCTTTTCGGGGTCAGGCCGAATGCCGTCTTTGCTTATGAGGTGGCCCAGTACTTTAATAGTCTTGCTGGCAAAGTGGCACTTTTTGAGCAGCAGAGAGACACGTCAGAACTTCATCGAGGCGCTGCAAGTGGAGTTGGAAGGTTGAAGAAAATATGACTATGTCGTCAAGGTAGCACAAACAAGACTTCCACTTAAGGCCCCGCAGAACAGTGTCCATCATTCATTCGAAGGTTGCTGGTGCATTGCAGAGGCCAAAAGGCATGACGTTAAATTCGTACAGTCCATCTGGTGTTGCAAAGGCAGTTTTTTCCTTGTCGGCCTCATGCATCGGAATTTGCCAATAACCCGAGCGTAAGTCAAGACTGGAAAAGTATTCCGCGCCTTGCAATGAATCTAAGGCGTCGTCAATGCGAGGCAAAGGATATACGTCTTTTCGGTTTATT
>NC_051157.2:207290668-207326701 GCF_013339745.2 Dermacentor silvarum | reverse complement strand
CGATGGAACGAAAATCTTACGACTAAGGTTAAGAGACAGGAAGAGAGCTGTGTGGATCAGAGAACAAACGGGGATAGCCGATATTCTAGTTAAAATTAAGCGGAAGAAATAGAGTTGGGCAGGCCATGTAATGCGTAGGATGGATAACCGGTGGACCATTAGGGTTACAGAATGGATACCAAGAGAAGAGAAGCGCAGTCGAGGACGGCACAAAACTTGGTGAGGTGATCAAGTTAGGAAATTTGCAGGCGCAAGTTGGAATACGCTAGCGCAAGACAGGGGTAATTGGAGATCACAGGGAGAGGCCTTCGTCCTGCAGTGGACATAAAATGAAAAATCTTACGACTAAGGTTAAGAGACAGGAAGAGAGCGGTGTGGATCAGAGAACAAACGGGGATAGCCGATATTCTAGTTGACATTAAGTGGAAGAAATAGAGTCGGGCAGACCATGTAATGCGTAGGATGGATAACCGGTGGACCATTAGGGTTACAGAATGGATACCAAGAGAAGGGAAGCGCAGTCGAGGACGGCACAAAACTAGGTGAGGTGATGAAGTTAGGAAATTTGCAGGCGCAAGTTGGAATACGCTAGCGCAAGACAGGGGTAATTGGAGATCACAGGGAGAGGCCTTCGTCCTGCAGTGGACATAAAATGTAGGCTGATGATGATGATGCTTGAGTTTCCCATTTCAGAAGGTTAAAGGCAGCATTGACCCAAGTGACTGGTGCCACATGTAGGGTGTCTCAGGTATAACTTTAGCCAAGGCCTTATAAAGAAGAGGAAATGAACATGATGCAAGACACGGTTTTAAGACCTATGGTGCTCGGTTGTCTGACATTTGATGACGGAGCACCGTCGGTTTTAAAATTTATCGTGCACTTGTTACTTTATTTTTTTTCGTTGACCCGCTTGGGCGAAGTTAGCCGGGGCAGCCTGCATAAATTTCACAACTTCCTCCCTGCTTGGCTCAAACAAGGTTTATATTATTCATTTTTAAGCGAACCTTTACTGGCTCACAAGTGTCGGTGGTGGTGGTGTCACGCGGAAAAGTGGGCCGATCTTGGCGATAGTGCAGAAAGAGTCCAAGCTCGATAGCACACAGGAGCGTAGCCAGAAATTTTTTTCGGGGGGGGGGGGGGGGTTCACCGGCCCGACCGGGGGGGGCAAGCGTCTGCTTTTCTCTACGTGACGTGCTCGGTAGTAAATATCGTAGTTTAAGCAGACTCTATACATGTATGTCAAGGACATGGGACCCCCCCCCCCTACTCGCGTGTGCTTGTGAAGAAATTAAGTAAAAAGTAAAGTAAGTTCAGTAAAATACAGTAAGTACGACAGGTACAGTGGGCGTTAGGAGCAACGGTCTCGCATCACGCCACTGAATGGGCCAGTCTTCGAAAACGCATCATTGAGACGACCCGCCCGTTCGGAGAAGACATCATTAATTGTTAATCTTCGTTAAGCGTAGATGGCGTCGTCCTCGTCGGGGCGAAGTGCGTTTCACAAGTCAAGGCCGGCTATACACGTCAAAATGCATGCGTGACCAGGCTATACCTACTCCCATAACAATAGCTTGTTCGCTGTGTCATTGCGCTAGAAAACTTAAGTACGCGCAAAAACGCGTAAGGCTTTTTTTTTCGAAGCTTTCGTCGCCCTGCTCCCTCATATAAGAGAGGGTTGCATTTCGCGGCCGCTGTGTCTTCCGCTGTGTGCGAGTGTGCAGCCGTCATTTGCCTTTACGTCAAAAGATTCAGAATGTGTACAGAATATTTCGCCGCACAGCATAGATATATGGCATGTGCACGCATTTTAAGTAGTGCGTGCTAGAGACACTGCACTTAGTGCCTAGTCCGATTATTTAAGCCGATTATTTTACGTTCGCCTGCCCGCCCGAGCACGACCAAAAAATTTATGGGGAACCTGGGCCCGGCCCGGGCCCGGAAATTTTCTACGTTACCCGCCCGGCCCGGCCCGCCACCCCTTTACCTTAGGCCCGAGCCCGGCCCCAGCCCGGCTCGAAACCGGCCCGAACCCGGCCCGAGACAGAAAAAGACATGTTTTTCAGAGTCGAGACGCGCGAGGATAACTCGCTGCACGTTACATGCACACCACCAGAAAGCCCGAGCCCGGCCCGGGCCCGCGTCAAAAAGCACATGCAGTGCCCGAGCCCGGCACAAGCCCGTGAAAAAACTGCTCTACCCGGCAAGTTCCGGGCTTTCGGGTAAGCCCGAGCCCGTGCAGTGCTCTAGTGCGTGCATCTCATTTCTGCTTCACTTACGCCGTTGCAAACAGGAAGCGGCCTCGTACCTCACAGAATATCGACTGTTTGGTGTACTAGTGATGCAGGAATGAACTCCGGTCTTGTTCAGTGCATAGTGCACATAATCAATTTCTCAGGAGGCGTGAACTCCGACGAGAACTGTCAGCGCCTGCAACAAGAGTTTACTTACGCTGTACTGCGCACAACAGTAATGCATGCCTGTCGGCTGTCTGTTTCGTGCATTCTGTTGCGAGTCGGTGGAATTTCACTGCTGGCATCAACCTCTTCGTGTGTACATTGCTGGTTTGGGATTCCACAACACATAGCAACTACCAGCTTGCGTAAATCCTGGTTTGGGATTCAACACAACAGTAACTACCAGCCTTCCGTAGGGGCGCAATCGCAAACAAGAGACGTTTCGCGCGCAGACTAAGCCTACGTTCACACTCGGGAAGCGGCAAGCGGGCGGAAAGGCCAAAGCGGCCGGAAAATTTTTTCCGCGCCTGTCCAAGTTGTTCACATTTGTTTTGCTACCGCTGCTGCCGCTTTCGTCCACATCCATCTAGTCTGCGTACGTTTGTCGGCGTGGTGGCGCTCATTATCGCATTATTTCGAGCGGTATGCTCATTCATTGACCCACCCGTCATCAAAAGTAATCATTTTGCGCAACTTCGCGTGTCATCTGCGACCTTCGGTAAATTCCTCGTTGGCGTTCCGTGATTCTCCTCACACGGGCGCGGTAGCGCTGATTCACAGGTTAGTGCCTAGGCGTGATTATATTTTTTTAATACCTTTTATTTACAAGTTGTAATAACATTTCATCATTTCGTATTATTGTCGGCGCCTCCAGGACACCAAAGCGGCAACGGGAACACCAAAGCTAAATCCCTGGCTGGCCCTTGTCTCGAGGCTCGCCAAAGCCTGCGCGTCCTACGTGAGACCTACGCTCCCAATCTATCGTCGCGACGAGAAAAGCACCCTGCGACTTCTGCAATATACCGTGCACGTGCGAGGAGAATTATGGAGCGCCAACGAGGAATCTGCCTAACTATTGTCTGCCATGGAAGTGGAAGAAGAAATGGCTTTTATACTTCTACCTACTTGTTTTCTAGAAATGGACAATGAATAAACGGAAGACGTGAACACCTCGGAAACGGTGGTGGTGGGTTCGCCTGGCCTTGCAAAAGCGCCAGAAGTTGGGTCACGCCAAGGCTTCGTTGCCGCACCTCCGGTCGCGCGATATTGAATACTATCGCGAGTATTGCTAATAGTACGTTTTAGTACCACTCTTGTCGTAGAGCAAGGGGTGGTTCTCGATCGCGTCGATGAGCATTGCAGCCTGCACTTTTGGTGCCATGTTCAATTAAATTACGACCGGTTGTTTACATGCTACTGTAGCTTCCGGTCGAGCAGAACGACTTGCCGCCGCGTTTCCGCTTCGCCATAGCGAAAAAATCGGTCCGAGACCGATTTGGCTCGCCGCTTGTTTTTCTGCCTGTTTTGCCGCCTAGGCGGGTGGATTTTTCAAGATTTTGCCGCTTCCGACAGCTCCGAGACCAAGTGTGAACGTAGCCTAAGATCCTGCGCCAGCGCGGCCTAAGCGGCACCTGAAGGGAAGCGGCGGAAATGTATACCGGGAATTTCGACCACCTGGGGTCTTTAACGTGCACCTAAATCTAAGTAAACGGGCCTCGAGCATTTTCGCCTTCATCTAAAATGCGGCTGCCGCATTTTTTGCTTCAGAATGCGGCCGCCACATTCTCGCCCAAAACCTCAGAGAGTGTCGATCAAAGCCTCGACAAACACCGTGACAGTTTTTTTTTCATATGCAGAAATGAGTCGCTGTAAATTACCAACCCAAACAGAAGCGCCCAGGAATGAAATTGTGATAGTAGCACCGGTTCCTTGAATTATGTGAGTGCGAAGCGACGAGAAAAAAGGGTGGGTAAGTGGGGCGGGGGGGGGGGGGGTTGCGGGAAAAATTTCGGGGGGGGGGTTTGAACCCCCCCAACCCCCCCCCCCCCTGGCTACGCCACTGATAGCACATACCAGTGACAAAAAAGCGAAAGAGAGAGAGAAAGAAATAAACAGAGAATTAGAGAGAGGAAGGCAGAAAGAGAGAGAAAGAGAGAAAGAAGAGAGAAAGAGAAAGAAAGAGAGAGAAGGAGAAAGAGAGAGAAAGAAAAGAAAAAGAGAGAGGCAGAAAGAAGGATAGTGCGAAAGAGCGAAAAAGAAAGAGAGAGATAAAGAAAGTCACTAAGACGGTCAGATACATACACGGGAAGCTTCGCTTACCCCATTTTCTCGACAGGCGAAGGGCGGGTGATTTTTAAGCCTACCGAATTTAATGCGTCGGGTTTTTGTCCTGGAGGAACCATTGGGACACGAGTTCGATTCCGTTCAGTATCAGAGAAATTTAAGAGATATTTCTCGTCGTTGTAGAGTGGCACATTCCCAGTGGCACGTACCTATTTAGCGAAGTTGGCTTCAAGTACGTTCGTTAAAGAGCAGTAAAAACCCATTGTTACATATCGAGTGCCCCAAGTTGGACAAAAGAGGTTCATTGGAGATCAGCTCAGACCGATTGCCACTTAACCAGTACTTGAAGTCGCAGTCAAAAAGTTTCTTCGAACAGCGTACCTACCCATTTCCCCGTCTACAGAGACCCAAGTCGGACAGAAAGAGGTTCGTTGATGATCGGCACCTATGTGCGCATTGCCACATACTGAGTGACCCAAGTTGGGTCGATGGTTGATTTCGAATCCTGCTACATCAGCCTAGAAGCCCGATGGTAGCTACGACTTTGACCACTGACTACCCAGTGACCCAAGTAGGCGAAATAACGGTTAGGTACAAACATAACAACATCGACAGGCCCCAGAAAGGGCGGGAAATGCCCAAATAATTATAACGCAATAATATCTCGGATTATCACTAGCGCTCTTTATTGACGTGAAAGGTGCCTACGACAACATTTCCCATCCAGCCATCCTACACAAGTTTTTGACAGTTGAACTAGGAAGACGAGTATTTCGTTGAATTCGAAGCTATTGACACGAAGGTCCTTGTTTGTACATACTGAAGATTGTCCGGCTACCGACCACTACATGTGGCTTGACGCCCCCAAGACGCTGTTTATGCCGTATTCTTTTCAACCTCGTGCTTCTTGGGCTGAACGAATCTCTACCGGGAGCGGTTACTGTCTTGGTCTACGCCGATGTCATCTACGTCTGGGCATCAGCACTGACTAGCCTGCAGGGTACACAAGACAGCATCAGAGGCATCTGGCTATCTTGGCGCACAGGGCCTAACAATCTCGACAGAAAAGTGTGTGTAGTCGCGTTTGCACGAAAAGCGATGAGTGGGTATCCAGTATAAATCAATGGCCAGCCTATCTCCCAAGAGAAATAATTAATCTTTAGGTGTGATTGTTGGCTGGGACCTCTTCTGCAGTCCTCAGGTTGCCCACTTGACGAATATGCTGAGATGTATTTTCTACGTCGTCAAGCTCATGGCCATAAACAATGGGAATCATCAGTGGGCTTCATGCTACTGCTCTACGAAGCACCTTTTATTGCGATAGCAATTATATGGCCACTTCAAGCGGATTTCTGCCGTCGGCGTCGTCGTCGCGGTCGTCGTCGCCGTCGCCGTGAGGTACCGTAAGAAGTTCAAGGGCGATAAAATCGTCGGCGCACGCCCTATGTGCGAGTGAAAGCGCGTGGGGGATGCGCGCCTTCACGGAGAGCGAATGCACAGCGCAGAGAAAACGCGACTTCCGACGTGACAAAGGCCGTGGGCGTATAGGAGGGAAGAAGGGGGGGGGGGGAGCGACGCTGTGCTGCTGCACCAAATGCGTATCTTGCAACCGGGCGCAAGGGTAACTGGCGACCCAATCTCCCACGCGAAAGGAGCAAAGCGCGAAGGCAGCGTGGGAGGGAGGGAGGGGGGGGGGCGGCTTCTACTGTGCCAACAAATGCGTTCTTGTACTTTGCGCCTGTGCCGGCAGTCCGTGTTGTCGTGTGCACCGTATCTTGAAAGCGATCTCCACACGGCTATGACCGTTGTATGCGCTGTGCGCACGCCACTCAATTTCCGTTGAAGCGATAAAGACCGCACGAACCTTCGCTCGGTGCGGCGGCCGCGCTTCCCCACGCCCCCGTTTTTACAGTGGTTGTCTGCGGTCATCGAGTCTATTCATGTTTGCTTGGGCGCGCTGGCACCACGCTTTTTAATTCAGTTAGTAAGCGAATGTGTCAAGTTTATGCAGCCGATAAAACTACTACCTCTACTCCTTAAAGCTCTCTACTATTTTGCTATCGCAATTGATGCTTCGCCTTTCGGGCGAAACTGCGAAATTTTATTGGGTTCCTACGCTACAGCTCTGCCGTTCTTTCTAAAATTTGCCAGCCAAATCTTGCAGCACTTCAGAGCATACAAGCACAGGCACTACGCGTTTACCTCGGGTCTCCGCGGAGCGCCTCAACATCAGGAACAGCTATAATAACTCGAGATCATGCGATCACGACTTAGATTACCATCAACACTCTGAGGGCACATAATTGCCATATTTCCCGCATGTATTCGAACCATCTTGCTTGCCTGCCAGAACGACAACCAAAGGCACCATTCTTCAACGTAGACAACAGTCATCGTACCTCCCTACCATCGGACTGCACATCCTCGGCTCGTTCACTGTTTGCCTTATGGTGTTTGCGACAACCTGAAGCGCGCCTTTACATCCCAGGAATAGCAAATAAGGCTGACCTGCAGACCTTGGCCTTAAAGCTAATAGCTGTGGATTGTTTGGATACTTTTTTTGCTTTGTTATATACACGCGTGGCATTTCGCCTCAGGCCAGCGCCACCGGCATAGTTGTTATCCCATCACGATCAATCAGCATCACATACAAGATTTCTCACGCAAGCATTGTTGGAATCCGGTTCTGGGGCTTTTGATTCGTACTCGGGCATCGTAGCTGACATGAGTTATACCGACGAGTCGCCCTAAGCTGACTGAGCAGACTCCCACCACCGCCGGCTCTATCACCCAGAGTTGCTTGTTGGTGAAGAAATGCGGTTGAAAGTTAGAAGGAAACGAATTGTTTTATTTTAAATTATTACAAATCACAGCTGGCTCCATAGATATAGGAGCACTTTACATGTCGGAGCACACACTGCACACAGTACCCACTATGCACGCCGTCGTTTTCCCAAGGTCACTAGACGAGAGCATTCGATTACTCTGTCCCGGTCAGTCAGAAGTGCCGAACTGTTTGCAGTGTTCCGTCCATGATGTCGCATAAACTTGCTCGACCGTGCTCCTGATGTTGCACGATTGACCCCGCATATGATGCAATGACGAGCGCGTGGTTAAGGATGCAATTATGAGGTCAACACTCTTCCAACGCTAGTTATCGACGTTGGCTCCTTGCATCATTGAGTGGGCTCTTCGCGACGGACAGCTTTTATCGATTTCAGGAGCCTGGCTTTGACGGTCGTTACAGCTTTCATAGAATGCGGCGATTGCTAGTCACTCCGACAAAAGCTTCTTTGTTTGCTCTTCAGTAGTCAGCGCCGGGCCCCGTCGTCGCCTAGGTGGCCACTGGTGAAGTCGTACCTTCGGGAGAAGCACACCAAATATGCCCTTGTCGTTTTTAAACACAACAGCATCGACTGGTTCGGAGCTTGTTGCCCTCCGAGGTGCCTTTGATTAGGTTAACCACAAACCTGCTAATCAGCGGGGAATCTTCGGTGACTCAAAAGTCAGCCCTACAATGTATTTTGTCAGCTTTTCGTCGCGGGTCATGTGAACAACTTGTGTCGGAGACGCTAGAAACGCACCACCATGTGATCGCGAGAGGACAGAACGTCGTGCTTCAGTGGCTGCCGGTAACTGCGGTACCTCTGGCAACGACCTCGCCGACGAAGCTGCTAGGAAAGCGCGCGAAGCAACAAACCTTATTTCTGTACCTTTATCCAGTACTGCCGCAGCCCAACTTTTAAGCAAGCTAACACACCCTATGACATTGGAAAAGTGGCCTACACGTGAATTCACTCACATTCGGTAGCCTTTTATCGACCCATTCCAGCAACTGTGGCTGTTACCTGGGCTTCCCCGAAGTAATAAAACCATACTCTGTCACTTACGCCTGGACGTTGCATTCACTAATGCCTGTTCATTTTTGATTGCAATGGCCGATAGTGCCGAGTGCAATGCATGCGGGGTCGAGGAGACTATAGAACACCTCCCGTGCAACTGCCCATCCAGTGAAAATGAGATGCTTCACCTTCCCGCAGGTCTAAAATTGGACAGAAAACCATTCGCCTTAAAGAAGATCATATCGTAGCTAGAAAATGCGACAAAAGCGCTTCTGCAATTTCTGAAGGCTAACGGACTGAGTAACCGCCTCTGATATAGATAACTGGTACCACGATCTGGATATCAATAGTGGACTTTCTATTTTTCTCTTAACCTTTTCCTCCCCTTTTTCTCCTTTCCACAGTGCATAATAACCAATGGGACTCTGTCCTAGTTAACCACTCTGCCTTTAATTTATCATTCCCCTCTTTGTCTCTCTCCCCCCCACAATCACACCATCGCCATCATTTAATCACTTTCATTCCATTGTAATCATCCTTTCTCCGTTGTAATTTTATTTTGTGGATTCCACCGCAATGCCGCGCTTACTAGCTAGCTTCCTTTAGGAACACAGACAATTGCTCGTTGTTCAGCCTTAGAGAATAAACAAAAAACTAGCGTAGCCAGCACTGGAGGCGCAATGCTAAAGAGACAGCGGAGCTGATGCCCACCTAGCTGGTCCTGGCTTTTGGGCTAGGCTAAGAACTACCAAGGCATCCCCAGATTATTCCGGAATTTATTGATTATTGATCGATTATTGATTAGCCATTCATTGGCTATTGATTGGCTATCGCAAGGTATTGGCTACGTATTTGGGCTATGCTAAGCACTACCAAGTCATCCCCAGCATTTTCAGGAATTTATTGATTATTGACCGATTATCGATTAGCCATTGAGATGCTATAGATTGGCTATCGCACGGCATTGGCTACATATTTGGGCTCGGCTAAGCACTACCAAGTCATCCCCAGCATTTCCCGGAATTTATTGAATATTGATCGATTATTAATCAGCTATTGATTGGCAATCGATTCACTATTGATGGCTGCCTGAACTTAAGTAGTTCCAACCATGCTTAGCTAGACTTAGCCTGGCTCAGCTTGGCTAGTTCACGGGGGTATGTGCCATTGCACTTGTACCCTTTCAGCACTACCGCAAGGATCGGCCCACATTTTTTGTGGACGGCTAACAGAATAACGGCCGGCTTAAACAGCTCCACTCTCCATAGTTTCACCCGTAATACGATTGGGTGAGGCGATAGGAAGCCGTAGACTGCTCCGTGTGGTGTTTGTTGCAGTGAACATTCAGAAAGGTGCGCGAGCGAGCAATCTCATTTTGAGAAGTGAAACAAATGTGCGTCGTATTCGATTGTGGAATCGCACCTCGCTGTGGTGAACCGGAAAGACACGGCTTTTCTTCTTTCTGTTACCTATCCGGACTCAAGTATTACTAGAGTCCGGATAAATATGAAGCAGACGGGTTCAATCGTTGTCATTACATGCAGGATAAAACTTAATGCCTTCGCAACTGGTAAATAGAACTGGTAAATAGACATGCTAGAACACGAATGCGCGGTCGTCAGCTCTATCCAGGACAAAGATGCTGAGCGGGCATTAGCCAATCATTACAGCTGCGCTAGCATCTTCTACTGATACAAATCATGCTTCTCCAGTCTTTCAAGATTGTTAAATTGGATGGTCACGAATAATCAGGAATCCCCCGCACCGGCATGCCTTATATAGGAATCGTGGTTTTTACACGCAAAAGCCCGTGAATTGAATGTTTTCGGAGGGATGCGTTGCATTTTGCCGAACACTGGCGGGTTTCAAACCTACAAGGGGTGTGAGATTACAACAGCTATTACTGTAAAAATTGGCAAGAATGTGCAGGAATTCCTTGACACTTTTTAAATTGTTACATGTTTTGCCAAAGATGATCACATGAGATTTACACATGAATTTTTTCGTGTTGCAGAAGCTGCATAAGGATGAATTAAGCAATCAAGCTATGACAACTTTCAGCTGGGTGTCTCGGGCAATTGAATAAGGGTTGTGGTACTAATAAAGGTTTCTGTTTGAGAGATGCCCATTTTTCCTTCGCTGTACTGAAGTAGTCTTTTGATTATAAAATGCTACGGCATCACCGTTAAGTGGTCAGATTGATAGCACCAGTAATAAAGAAAGGAAGGCGCATGAGATAGGGTAAAGCAGTACAGCATACGTTATGATGAATCCCTGAAAAACATTTTGCTGATTCAACGCGCATTTTGAAATGTTAGGCGAAACTGTCGTTAAGGGGTTAAATTAATGGTATAGGAAATAATAAAATATGTGCAATTGTCTTTATTTTTGTTCTACGCAAAGTTTAATCTGACGCCATTTTTACGCACCGCACAAGTCATAAACTTTTAGTCATGAAATGTTTACCTTTTGCACTCCACCCTTGACAAGCTAAGAAAAAACGCGACCACCAATTCAGGCTAATGTACACGGTCATTCGGGGGAGAATGGTGTAGAGTTTGGTTTACAGAGATATGTAATATATTCGTTATATTACAGTATCCAAATACATATGTAAGTCATACAACCTCTGTCAAAAGGTCACGCATCCATTCGGGGGCATTTACCAGATATGACACACACACACACAGTATAGGCAGTGGCACGGAAATAGGGTGGGACAAATATTACCATTATCACGGCCATTACCATGTTTATGTTCATTGCAAGACGAACGTCTCTCCCAGCGACATTTAATTACCCGTATCTTGGGTGCCAAGTGACACCGTCGTATGCCTGGGAATTTTCCAACTTGATCACGCCACCCATTTCTCTGCTGTTCCTGACAGCGCTTTCCTTTTCTTGGCGGCTAATTCTGTAACTCAGAGCAACCGGTTATCGGCCCTGCATAGCTTCATTTATTTCTGTTAATGTCACCTAGAGTATCGTCTACCCCAGCTGGCTCTACAATTTACACTGCTGTCTTTGTGTCTCTTATTATGGCTCCAATAATTTTTCCTTCCGTGGTTCATTGTGATCTTACGAAGTTCTCAAGCTTCTTTGTTAACTACTAAGTTTCTGTTCCATATGTTGGTATCAGTCATTGAATTCTACCGGTGCTATCATATGAGGTTGAAGCTTGGAGGTTAACAAAGAAGGTGGAGAACAACTGAACGACCTCGAAAATGGTGATCGAACGAAAAATGCTAGGCGTAATGTTAAGAGACCAGAAGAAAGCGGTGTGGACCATTGAGAAAGCAGGCATAGCCGATATTGTAGTTTACAGTAAGAGAACAAAATTGAGCTAGGCAGGCCATGTAATGCGTAAGGTTAAATAACTGGTTGACCTTTAGAGTTACAGAATGGGTGCCAAGCAATAGGATGTGCAGTCGACGGCAGGAAATCAGGCGAGGTGATCAGATTAGGAAATTTGAAAGCGCAAGTTGGAATCAGCTTCGCTCAAGACAAGCGGTAATTGGAGATCACAGCGAAATGGCCTTGTCCTGCATTGAACATAAAAAACAGGCCGGTGAGGATGATGATATTAATGATGATAATGTTAGTGTTGGTAGAAGCAATGACTACACCGTTTTCTTTTTTTAAGGAGAGCTGTAAGCTGCATGTAATGTGGCAGCAATGTCAACAGTTTGCAGAATCAAATAAACATTTGCAAATGCATGTACTGTCCTGAACTGAAGAGTGATGAGGTTGAACCAAAAGTACTCACAGTATCTTTCAATGTATTATGCCTGTTGCACGAAGCTGAAAAGCATGAGCTCTTGAAGCTAGCGCCAACGCTCACTTTGAAGGCACTGGACCCCTTGAACATGCAACGGCAGGACGTTAAACTGGCCTAAAGATTTTTAAATAATCTACTATTGCTGCTCTCAGTAAAGCAACGTTCCAGCATGCAAAGGAAACATCTGAATATGTCGACACCATGTTGACTTGGTAGAACATTGTTAACGCAAAGACGCCAAGAAAAGGCCCGCGGTTGCGAGATCAGTTACAAGGCCCAAAAGTTTCATCGTCATGTCCTCAACTAGAATTCAAACATGACAATGGCCGCCTGACACGTGAAGCGCACACAGTTTTCAGCCACACTACCCACGCCTTGCACGAACTTACCATATACTGTCGAAGCGCTTCATTTTGAGTATGTTCTTTTGGGCAAATTTCTAACTGACAGCTTGAAGGATCGCTTCGGAAAGTACCGGCAATTGTCTGGTGCCAATTACCACGTGTCTATAAGGAAGATATGTGAATTTGAAAATAAATGGCGTTTACAGAAGGTTCTGGACCTGCCAGATTTGGACACGCTACTACCACCGAGCGCGAGCACATTGGAGACAAGTGTACATTCAGGAAACGGCCAGTTTCACGTCACTGTGACCCACTCTGACATAGGGAAAAAAGCGTCAAGGCTACCGACGCTAACCTATGTTGCCGGCTATTGTGCCCATGCTGCTTTAAAGAGGTTGACGTGCGGATCTTGCAGTGAAAGCCATGTGATGCAATACGTCGATCTAGATGATCCTGAGAATGCATTAATCACGACGATTACGAGGGGTGGGCTGAAGTTTCAACGAGCGATTGTGGTTAATGCTGTACTCTTTACTGCAATTATATTGGGCAAGCTCAGGGCACCAGAATATGCAGCACGCATTTTCAACCTTCCTAGGCAGAAAGATACTCTTGTCGGCCTTGTGTTCACTACCCTACCAGATTTTGAGGACTTAGATGTGTGTCATTTCGGCCATCCTGCACAGGAGGCAATGGAGGATGTTGTAAGTGCTGCAGCGAATACACTGCTGAACAACTTGTGCCGCACAGAAAATTACAAATTACGCAACGCCAAAAATGATCGGCAACTACAGACCTTGAAGCCCTGAGATATGTTTCTCACTCTTAATTTTTTTATTCAAGAAGCTCTGTTTTGTTGAAGATATATGTATGCTATTGTTGACAGAACCCTTGTAAAAAGAGGCCTGTGGCGCAGCTAGGATTTGTTTGCCTAAATTATCAAAATTTAAACCCTGCATTTTGGTCATACCAAATGCTAGCGTTTGATCATATCGTGATACCTGTTTATGATTGGAACTCTCCATGCTACCGCAAACCATTATTGGATCTTTTCCTTCAGAATTGAAAGGAGGCCTTTCGTATTTGATTTGCTTTTCACCTTTATCTCAGCATTTTATGAAGACCAAAAATGCCTGCAAACAAGGCGGGGAGAAATAAAATAAAAACGAGAAATTGTACAAGAAAGGCGGAAGCGTATTCTATATGATAATAAGTTGTGCGTGACCCTATAATGATAAAATTATCACCAATAAAATGAACCTCGATATTCGTTTGCCTAGCGAGGACTCTTTTACGGAATGCAAAAGTGAGAATGATAATTGTATATGGAAGATTTAAAATGTTTGTTACAGAATGCGGTTTTTACCATTTGTGAATAATGTACATTATGTGTCTTCAATATGCAGTTTTGCTCTTTCGTTCTTTCCGTCTAAGGTTAAAGTGACTAAGCAGCGTGCAGTTTGCTTGACTTAGCCCCGACCAAGCATCACAAGGACAATGAGAAACGTCGTGCTACGATACACCCCAAAAAACAATGTCACCCTTCAAGTAATCTAAGGAAAGTATGAAAGAATGTTGCTTTCTATGGTGGTGTTGACTGCGGTGAACCTACGGCGCTCCCTTATTTATTGCGTCAGCTATACGTGTCATGCTTTGGAACCAAAGTATATGCATTGCTAGGTCGCTGTCACCTAAAGGACAGCACTAACCCAGGCAGCACAACCAGGCTGGACCCAGCACGGCAATATCACGGCAAACACCGGCACACATACAGGCCCGAAACCGACAGCGCTACCCGCGTCAGGAATGGCCCAGTGCGGCCATGCTACTAAAGGGCCTATTTCGGCCATCATGTGGCATCGCCAATACAGGCAGATAGCCGGCTCTGCCATTCATTGCCATTCTAGTGTCCCACTTTGCCTACTGGCAGCGCCGGTATTGGTCAATAGCCGGCTCTGCCGCTTTTAGGCAATTTATTGTCCCGCATTACCCACTGGCATGGCCATATTGGCAGATTGTGGTGTATGTGGGCGATGCCGTTATTTCCTACGATTTTAAATTGCGCAAATATTGCACGGTAGCTTGATGCAACATGCCATGATCTATTGTAAAATCCGTAAATAATGATACGTAATATTTTTAGTGGTCTTAAAATAGGTTGATACAGATTGTTGCTCGTATCCCCAATCCTGTGGGCTACCTACGAAAGCTTTGTTTATGAAGCTACGGGGGGTTGAGGCTGGGCTCGCAAAAGGGGCACTTGGAAGATGCTGAACGGGTTGAGCCGCTTCGGCGTAACGCCGCCTTCTGCTATTAGAATATAGTCGACGGCGCCTGGCAGCCACATTCTTATGAAGTCTTGCGCTTGATTGATGTCGATCTCTGTGCCTCTCAGGCACTATCTGCATATAATACATATACCTATATTATCCCAACACTGCCAGCAGTGCACAATACAAGCAAGAGGCACAAAACTGAGAAATTAAATGCGTTTCACCTGTTCCCACTCTGCATAGCCGCATGTTAAGCAGTCTCTTGCTTTTCTTCCCATGCAGGCTGTATGGCAGTTGAACTGCATGGCCGATGATGGCGTTCATTATATTGAAGGCAACCTCCCACAGACACGATTTCTCCATTCAAACAAGTTGTTGAAGCTGAAAAAAAGCAGAAATACGCAAAAATTAGGTAGGAAATGCCGCTGCATCAAAATATGCGATTTTTGTTGTAACTAGCCAATTATGGTGCATTATGCCTTCATCACAAGACTTCCTGTAAGTGCGTGTGGGTAGCTGTACAGCTACCCACACGCACTTACAAAGGCGTAAGTTCTGTTCTAGAACTTACGCCTTTGCCAATGCGTAAGTTCTAGAACAGAGGTAGCAAAGAAAGGGTGCATTATTTCATGATAAACACCTAAGCAAGCTACAACACAACAGATTATAGTTTTGCAGGAAGTTCTGAACACCAGTCAGCTCGCAGAATTTACTTCCTGAGTAAGGAATTACGCCAATCCAACTTTGGTCTTCTTTAGTGTACCAGCCAAAATGTACCGTGCTGCGTGTTTTCAAACAGATAGTGCGTTTCAGCTGACGCTGAAGCGGTGCAGCACCGTCTACGTACGTAGTATAAAGCGGCCGTACATTTTTTATGTAAAAAAAGAAAATACACGTATTAGGCAATGCACTTAGTTGAAACACTATACTTGAAAATAAAAATAAGACAATTGTACGTACCTTGCGATAATTGAGTTTATTTCGCAGTAAATGCAGTTTTCAGACGTTTGGCTAGTTCATGTTTCACCCGATAGCAGTGTGGAACCTAGCTTGTAGTGGCGAAGGTCAAGCTGCTGGTACTGAACACGTTGCTGGACAATTTAATGCATGCTTCGCAACCAAAACATGGCGCAAGCAATGCAGGCAACGACAACTCACAGGCAGAAGGAGAATGTGTGGGGGTCCCTCGTCCTCCGAGAGACCGAGAGTCACCACGTTTTCCTGGTAGCGGGCGAGGTCCGCGCAGGGAGCAACAAATTTGACAGGGCATCATTCACGCTTCTTTGTGCACCCATCCGGTTTTGAGTAGCAGCGCAGGCTCGGTTGCGCATACCTTCGACACTGCAAACCGAGGGGCGGAGGGAAAAAGTGGTGAGAGTGAAACGCATTCTTGGTGTTTTGACGTCACTTCGCCTGATAGCAGTGAAGAACGACACGCGCACGTTTTTTTATCTTTTCTAAAGGTGTTTATTCGGCAGAGCTGGGAGCAGTGCAACGTCAACGGTCAGCGCAGTAACAGCTTCCAAGCACGAGAGCCGCTGCCGATCAAGAGCGCTTGACCCACTAGCGTTTTGATCCAGCAGCGCTGAACCCACTAGCGTCTCTCTTCTTTGCTACAATCACCCCCGGAGCGATAAGGGAGCCGTCCGGCGACCTAACACTTTGTCACGATGAGCGGGTCGTAGAAGGTCGACATGGACAATGTCTCATCCACGGCGGCCCATGTCTGAAGATGGCTCTACTGGTTCTATTACATAGTTCACAGGAGATGCGCGTTCGATGACACGATAAGGGCCTTCATACTTCGGAACCAGTTTTGATGAGACGCCAGGGGCAGTGAAAGGGACTGAGAGCCACACGAGCGCTCCCGGATCGAAGGTGACCGCGAAAGTTGCGTCACCGCGAGTGCTCCTCTGGCGCTCTTGAGCTCTTGCCCGAGCGAGGTCGCGGCACTCTGCTGTCTGACCGTGGCAGAAATAGGCACGAACTCGGATGCATCCCGCCGATACGGCAGAATTGTGTCGATGGTGTGCGAAGGGTGCAGACCATACAGTAAGAAATAGGGCGAAAGCCCAGTGGTGGTCTGCGTAGTGGTGTTATACGCGTAGGTTACGAAAGGCAGGATGACGTCCCAGTTCGTGTGGTCGCAGGCGACGTACATTGAGAGCATATCACCGAGCGTTCGGTTGAAGCGTTCCGTGAGGCCACTCGTTTGAGAGTGGTACGCCGTAGTTGTGAGACGAACAACGTGCAACGCTTTGAGAATGGCTTCAACTACGTCCGACAGGAAGACGCGTCTGCGATCGCTGAGCAGTTCTTGAGATAGATCATGCCGCAGAATAAATCGGCGAAGCAGGAATATGGCAACGTCGCGCGCTGTAGCTGCCGGAAGGGTGGCCGTTTCGGCGTATCGTGTGAGGTGATCGACTGCAACAATGGCCCAGCGGTTACCAGCTGATGTCAAACGAAGTGGTCCATACAGATCGATTGCAACGCAGCCGTACGGCCGGTTAGGGCAGGGTAGAGGCTGTAGACCAGCTGGCGAGAGCTGGGGTGAACATTTCCGGCGCTGGCAGTCGGGGCATGAGCGAACAAACTTTTGAACGTAGTTGTACATTCCTCGCCAGTAGTAGCGTTGTCGGAAGCGCTGGTATATATAGAAAATTTATTCGGCTGGAAAATATTTTAAGTATAGCGGTGGTCGGAGCCCCTCAGTCCAGGGCCCCACTGGCCTCTGCCGCCTGCCTGACCTGGCTAATTAAGGACTTTCGTCCTGCCAAGTCGGAACGGGCGAGCTGTGCCTCCCACTGCTCCATTGAGATATTATTAGTTGACCTATGAGGGTGCTTAGTACACTCCCAGGTTACATGCATTAGTATAGGTATGCCACTGCACCAAAGCCACGTGGCCCTATAGCGGATGGGATACATGGCATTTAGCAGTTTTAGATGGGGGAATACCCCGGTCTGTATTTTGCACCAATCGGCGGCCTCTTCCCCGCTAAGTTGTGGGTGAGGCGACGGGTATTTTCGGCGGACTCCGCGTTGATGAGCAAGGATATCTTTGACATTTAAATTGATGGGATATTGTGAGGGATAGTGTGAGGGGTTGGGGTTCGAAGAGGACGCCATCGCTCGGTTAGTAGACGCTCGAGCTAAGGCGTTAGCCTGTTCGTTCCCCTGTACCCCCGCATGTCCCGGGCACCAGAGTAGGCGATGGCGGTGGTTGAACGATTTGGGGATTATCGTGAGGCTAGCCGCAGTCACGTGCCCCTTATGAAACATGCAACATGTTTCCCGAGAGTCAGTGACCACGACCGAGTCCCTTTCCGAACGCTCCGAGGGAGCGAACGGGATCGCCGCTGCTAACATTTCGGCCGAGGTGGGTGAGCCCGCCTTGGTCGACGCGGTAATTTGCTACTGGCTGATCGCGTCCACGACTGCCAGGGCGTACCTTTTTTGGTAGCGCTGCCCGGTAGCCTCTGCATACGCAGCTGCGTCCTTGTAGTACGTATTGTACCTAGCGTTATTGGAGTACATCGACTGAATATGCTGTGTGCGTGCTTTGCGCCTCTCCTTGTTGTACTCGGGATGATTCTTGGGAATTGGAGCTACTGTAATTTTGGATCTCACCGAAGGAGGGAGAGGTACGGCCTGTTCGGTGAGATAAATCGGGTATGCTGGGATATTAAGTCGTGACAATATCGCCCTACCAGTTTTTGTGAAGCTGAGACGCTCCCTCTGTCGCATCAGAGTGGCCTGCCTCAGTTCGTCGAAAGTATTGTGTCCTCCCAAAACTAGCATGCGCTCCGTGGAGGTAGTTTAGCCCGAGGTTATATCTGTCCCCGCATTCGTTTCGGCTATTTCTTTGGTCTGACGCGGCTTTTCCAGCTTTTGTATTTTGTTATTTAGACGCGACTCCAACTCTGACATCTGCTTCTCTAGTGATTTTCTTTTGTGTTCTTCTTCTAAGAGCTGTTCTCTAAGTCGCGTGTTTTCCTTTTCCATTTTCTGAATGCGTTTATAATTTTCGATAGTGTTCTGTTTTGGAGCAGTAGGAGAAACAACCCTCGCCCAGCTCACCTGCTGTTTTTTAGGCAGTGGCGAATTCGACCGCTGCAAAGCGCTGGAGCTGGAGGGTTCCCTCGCAGGGGTATTGCTCTTCGCTGTGCTTCCTTGTGGCGATCTGGATCTCGATCGGCGTCGATAGAAGTCCTCCTCCTCCGTCGACTCGAACCAGCGCTCCGGTGCCTTTTTGGTCCTCTGTTCCGACCGCTTCCGCGATCGAGACTGGCGAGTCGTCTTCCCGTGCTTGGCGGCAATCAGTTTGTTCGGGCACCGACGGGTCTCGTGCCCCGCCGTCCGGCACATGGCGCACCTCACGTCACACTCGTGTCCTTGTGGGGGTGGATTTTCGAGTCCGAAGCCCCGGCATATGTTCTTGGGGTTCGGACGCACGTCCGAGCGGTGTCCCTCTTGCATGCACTCCAGGCACATTTGGACTGTCGGCCTGTACTCCGTACACCGCATTTCTATTGCCATGTAGTACACGCATTTGAGCGCGCGTGCCGCCCGAGAAGGTGAGGAGAGCGGTGTATGAACTACCAAGCATTCGGGCCCTCTCGATGGTCACTCCTTGGGTCCTGACTTCCAGGTGTTGCTGGAGATCTGCCTGATTCGGTGTGTGCTGGAAATCCGTGCACCACCCCTTTGTAGCTATCCTCTGGATCCGCTACGTACACGTTGAAGGGGTGTTGTTTGCCTCGCAGCTCCATGCATGTTATTCGACGAATGACGTCCGCCACCTCCAGTGAGAGTGTGGAGACGCTGATGATATTCGTCCCCTCTCGGATTCGCAGTATGAAGTCCTCTCCGGAAATTTTTCGTTGGTTCGGTCCGCTTCCTGGGATTATCGACCCGGTAGAGGGAATAATCTCTTGTGGTATTTATGTTTTCAGGTATTCCTTGAGCATTAGTCCTTTGTGGGGTTTCAGTATTATTTTGATGTCATTCTTCGGTAATGGTGGCAGAGGCTTCCCCCTCGCCGGGTGCATGTTGGTTGTGACGACCAATGCCCGTCTCGCTGTTTTGCCCGTCTCCTTTCGCGCCGCCAACTGATGGCCGTCCGTTAATGTTATTCTCGTTGGAAGCCTTTTTCTTGTCATTGTTTTTGGCAGCTTCTCGCTGTCGCCGCGATAGAACTAACTGCCAGCCGTCCGTCGCCTGGTTGTGGGCGGCGATCCCCTGGCTTTTGCTAGTCCCCGCTTCGGAAATTCGTCTTGTGTCCCCGTTTTCGTCCACGTTGTTATTCGAGGGCGGGGGGGGGGGGGTTATTTAGAGATCCATATCTTCCGATGAAGTCATCTCCTACGCTCGGTAGGGGCGATCCGGGTATTAGCAAGTGGGGAGGCGGTCGCTCACGTTCTAAGCTTATCGAGGCCTAACGGGGCTTCTGCCGCTTCGAATTTTCAAAGTCGCGTGGGATGACGAAATATTCACTCAAGGACTGGAACTTGGTCTTGAAACGCAGCTTTGCTCGAGTGGAATCCGATCGGATACTTGAGGCAGGCGCACTTGACGAGCTTTCGGCTAAAACGTTGATTGTCGGCGGAGCCCATATGAATGAGCGTGTTCTGCCGGAACTTCGTCTTCTTCTCCTACGAACGTGTAAGTGCTGGTAGGTTTTCAAAAGTCCCGAGTGTGCACACTGTGGATCAGAGTGGAACGCTGCGCAGATTTCAGAACGGAAGCTTCAAGGTACTACTAATAACCACAGGCGTCCGTCAGAGGTGTAATTGCGTTGGTGAAGCAGGTCGTCAGGAATGGAGAAATGGCGAGCTTGACGGCGGAACGCACGAGTGGTTGGCTGCGATGACGGATCAGCAAGGAAGACTATGATGGAGGCAATCCAGGGGTCCTTGCGCTGCTCGGAAGCGAAAGTCCCAATGTCGATGGAAGAAACGGCAAGCTTGGATAGTGAGCTGCAGGCATTGTCCGTCAGGCAAGGGAGAACGTGAGAGGGCGTCAGCGTCAGCATGCTGGCGTCCGTTGCGGTACAGTACGCAGATATCGTAATCCTGCAGTCGAAGTGCCCAGTGGGCGAAGCGGCCTGAGGGATCCTTCAACGACGACAGCCAGCATAATGCATGGTGGTCCGTGACGACATCAAATTGGCGACCATACAAATAGGGCCGGGCCTTAGTAAGCGCCCAGATGATCGCCAGGCATTCTTTTTGCGTGACTGGTGTAATTGGTCTCGCCCTTAGTAAGCGTACGGCTTGCATATGCCACAACATATTCTGGAAAGCATTGTTTGCGTTGCGCTAAGGACAACGCCGAGGCCAACAACGCTGGCATCCGTGTGTACCTTAATAGGTGCCGTTGGGTCGTAGTGGCGCAAAATGGGAGGAGACGTCAGCAAACGACGGAGCTTTGCGAACGCTTCGTCGTACTCGGATGACCACGAATGGAGAGTCCGTTGCTTCCAAGGAGCTTCGTGAGGGGCGATATGACGGCGGCGAAATACGAATGAAGCGCCTGAAGTAGGGACACAAGCCTACGAAACTGCGAAGTTCTTTGACGGACGTCGGTTTCGGGAATTCAGCGACGGCACTAAGTTCGGCTAGATCGGGAAGGATTCCATCCTTCGAGACGACGTAACCCAGTATCGTGAGCTGCCGCGCTGCAAATCGGCACTTCGTTAGGTTCAGCTGTAGGCCAGCGTTTGTTAGGCATGTCAAAACACGCCGGGGGCATTCAAGGCGAGTGGTGAAGTCAGGTGCAAAAACAACAACGTCGTCTAGGTAACATAAACACGTGTGTCACTTCAAGTCGCGCAGAACTGTGTCCATCATGCGTTCAAAGGTTGCTGGCACATTACTAATTCCAAACGGCATGACGTTAAATTGGTATAAGCCGTCGGTTGTGACAAAGGCTGTCTTCGGCCTAGAGCACTGCACGGGCCGATTTTTTCAGCCCGGGCCCGGCCCGGGCCCGTTTTTACGTTGGGCGGCCCGCCCGAGCCCGATCAAAACTTTTATGGTGAGACCCGGGCCCGGCCCGGAAATAATCTACGTTACCCGCCCGGCCCGCCACCCCTTTACCTTAGGCCCGAGCCCGACTCGAAACCGGCCAGAACCCAGCCCCAGACCGAAAAATAATATTTTTCAGAGTTGAGACACCCGAGAATAACTTGCTTGCTGCACATTACATGCACACCACCAGAAAGCCCGAGCCCGGCCCGGGCCCGAGTCAAAAAGCACACGCCGGGCCCGAGCCCAGCCCGAGCCCGTGAAAAAACTGTGCTACCCGGCCCGGCCCGGTCCACGGGCCGGGCCGGGCTCGAGCTTTCGGGTAAGCCCGAGCCCGTGCAGTGCTCTACTTCGGCCTATCGGCGTCAGCCATGGGCACTTGCTAATAGCCGGAGCGTAAATATAGAGATGAAAAGAATTCAGCTCCTAGTAGGTTATCGATAGCGCCATCGATTCGCGGTAGCGGGTATACATCTTTGCGAGTTCTCTTGTTCAGGCGCCGATAGTCTACACAGAACCGTACAGAGCCATCTTTTTCCGTAACAAGGACTACAGGAGATGCCCATGGACTGTTTGAGGGTGGGATCACTTCGCGGTGAAGGATTTCGTCGACTTTCTCATTAATCACACCACGTTCTGCGGCAGAGACGCGATATGGGCGTTGCCGCAATGGCGATTGGGAGCCACTGTCAATATGGTGCGTGGCAGCAGACCTCCGGCCCAGGAGAGGTTGCCCGACATCAAAAGAAGAACGAAATTCTTCTAAGATGCGCAGAAGCTGAGAACGCTGAGCTGGGGTGAGACCATCGGCAATAGATAAATCGAAGACACGTGTGACTGTCGGTAAATGCAGAGAGAAAACCGAGCGTGCTGTAACTGGCGCAGGACGTGTCTTCGGGAGCATCCGTGATTTGTAGGGCGTTGATCGCTTCCACATAGCCAAGAAATTCGCCTTGAAGCAGCATCACAAGGGGTTACAGTCGAAAATAGCTGTGGAGCCCTGTTTGACGTTCACTGTCGCAAAAGGTAGCGGCAGACCTTTTGGATTATAAAAGCGGCCGGATGGAGAAAGTAGTGCGACGGCGTCAGAAAGGCTGCTGCAATGCATAGCGACAATCAGTGACGAGTTGGGAGGCACGTTGGTGTCGTGCCTGACCTGACGAGTAGTTTGTTCTAGAGCACTGCACCGGCCGATTTTTGCGGCCCGGGTCCGGCCCGGGCCCGTTTTTACATTGGGCGGCCCGCCCGAGCCCCATCAAAACTTTTATGACGAGACCCGGGCCCGGCCCGGGCCCCGAAATAATCTACGTTACCCGCCCGGCCCGGCCCGCCACCCCTTTACCTTAAGCCCGAGCCCGGCCCGAGCCCGACTCGAAACTGGCCCGAACCCGACCCGAGACCGAAAAATACATGTTTTTCAGAGTTGAGAAGCCCGAGAATAACTCTCAGAAAGCCCGAGCCCGGCCCGGGCCCGGGTCAAAAAGCACACGCCGTGCCCGAGCCCAGCCCGAGCCCGTGAAAAAACTGCTCTACCCGGCCCGGCCCAGCCCACGGGCCGGGCCGGGCCCGGGCTTTCGGGTAAGCCCGAGCCCGTGCAGTGCTCTAGTTTGTTCACAAAAAAAAAGCATTATCGGCAAGCGTCATATCTGACATCGGCGACAGTTCTAGTTCGGCCCGTGTGCAATGAATGACGGCATTGTGGCGGGCGAGAAAGTCCCACACCAGAATAACTTCATGGGAGCACGATGAAATCACAATATATTCGACGGCGTATACAACATCCTCGATGAGAACAAGAGCAGTGCACGCCGCTATCGGGTCTATACGCTGTGCGCCTGCTGAGCGGAGGGAGAATCCAGCAAGGGGAGTCGTGAACTTTCGAAGGAAGCGACAAAGCTTAGCGTCCATAACTGATACAGCGGCTCCAGTGTTTACGAGGGCATATATGCGTACACCGTCAACTAACACATCTATCACATTGGTCGGGCTAGGTTGAGGACTTTCGCGTTTCGACGGCGTCGCAGCCCTTGCCTCATGGACTGCGACGACTAGTTTTCCTCTTCCCGAGCTTCGGGACGAGGCCACATCGATGATGGGGAGCGTCGACGTGAAGAATGTGAGCGGCGGATGTTGGGAGACCAGCGGAATGGCGGTGACGCAGTGCGAGGTTCATCATCGTATAGGGGCATTCACATTCACGGCTGCACTTTTAGATCACGTCTTGCTGCTAAGTGGAACGGCTCATCGGAAGTCAACCGCCTACCATACACAAAGCAACGGACTGACAGAGCGCCTAAACAAAACAATTGAAGACATGCTTTCAATGTACATGGATGTCGATCATAAAAATTGGGATGACATCCGCCCTTATATCACGTTTGCGTACAACACGGCGAAACAAGAGACGACGCGCATGACTCCGTTCAGCCTTGTTCGTGGCCGGCATGTACGGACGACGTTGGATGCAATGCTTACACACGAATTTGACGACACTGATACGGACGCCGATATGTTTACGTAACGCGCCGAAGAGGCTCGGCAGCTCGCGCGCTTGCGGATCTGCCAGCAGTAAGAATACGACGCAGGCCGCTATGATGCTCACCATAGAACCGTAACCTATGAAGTCGGCGACAAAGTGTGGGTTTGGACACCCATACGGAAACGAGGTCTCTCCGAGAAGGTGTTAAGGCGATACTTCGGCCCATATCGATTAATGCGGCGACGCAGTGATCTAACATACGAGGTCGTCCCCGATAGTCCCAACTGTACGCGGCGTCGCCCATACCGTCCTGAACTTGTGCATGTTGTATGCATGAAGCCGTATGTGAGAGAATGACTCTGCGCGAGCCCCTCACTTCTGCACGTGAAATTTCCGGTCTAGCATCGGGGACGATGCTCTTCTAGGGAGGGACAAATGACGCGTGTGCTCTAGGCAGACGACAACAACGACGATGGGGGAAATAACGGACTCCGTCTAGTGGGTCTGTGGGATTTGGCCGACGACGAAGAAGACGTGTCTCTGATCTCTTTTGCTTGAACAGTGCCCAATTCATCTATCATTCTCCGAGAATTTCATTCATCCATCCCCCAACATTTACGCCTTATCCATCTGGTATGGGTGCCTGGGCACGTGGGGCTCACTTTAAACGAATCTGCAGACGCACTAGCAGCGGCATCTCTTAACGGCCCGGTACTCAGGATCCTAAGACCTTCGGAATACGTCACTTCTGCGATATTTAAAAAAATGTCTGTCCAAGAAGAACATGGCAAATCATGTGTACTCAATAACACCGATTTTCAGCACCTTAGGTTTCCTTGGCCCAGCAGATGGTGTTCAACAAGAAAATTTGAAGCGTCGTTTACTAGAATGCGTTGCCGAATACCAAGGCTTAATTTCTATACCCATAGGTCTGGTTTGGCGCCTTCCCTTCAATTCTTTTATTGCAATGAACCCGAAACTATGCATCATTTCTTTATAGAGTGTCGTAGGTTCACCATGCATAGAAAACGACTTCTAGAAGGTCCCCTCCGCCAACTTGGATTGACCATTACGCTACCTATCATTCTATCTCCGGAGGCGTCGGCACTAGGACACTGTAATAGGAACGTATGTGATGCCATATTTAATTTTGTAATGGAAACACGGAGACTGCCATGCAAATTTTTTTCACAAGACAACAAAAAATATTTGCTTCAAATTCTAAGATGCTATAGCATGAAAACTTGTATTAACGATTAGAATTCATTTATTATGTAGTGGGGAAGAGAGTCCGCAGCCATTGAGAGAGGAGGACGAAGTCCAGCAGCCCGGAGAGCGCGAGACAGCGACCGACGCTCTTGAGACAAGGCTGTTGCGTAGCCCTAACTGCTGTATAAATAAACCCCCTCACAGTTTGGTGGAAAGGTGCCGGGTATCGATCCCAGTCTCCCAACCTGGAACTACGAAGCCGTACCTTACCTCCAGCGTCAGCGATGGCGGAAGAAACCACCACGCAAGGCTCCTCTCAGACTCAAGCCACCGTCTGTCCCGGCGTGCTGCCTCAGCGTCACCCACCGATATTCAGCGGGACTGATGATCAAGACGTCGAGGACTGGCTGACAACTTATCAGAGGGTAAGCGCAGTCAACAAATGGGACGATGCGACTAGGCTGACCAATGTAATCTTTTACTTGACCGGCGTCGCCAGTCTCTGGTTCCGGAACCACGAAGCGGAGATTAATAACTGGGCCTCGTTCAAAACAAAGTTTTCGGAAATCTTCGGCCGCCCCGCGGTACGCAAACTTTGCGCAGAACAGCGACTTCGTGAACGTGCTCAACAACCCGGTGAGAACTTCACCAGCTATATTGAAGAGGTCGTCGACTTGTGTAAGCGTTTAAACCCGTCGATGCACGAGTCGGACAAGATCAAGCAAATCCTCAAAGGAATAGCTGATGACGCATTTCAAATGCTATTGGCAAAAGACCCACAAACCGTCGTCGATGTCGTCAGCTTGTGCCAGAGTTTCGACGAATTGCGCAAGCAACGCGCCCAAACTCGCCGCCCTCTGGAACAGAACGACTCGATCGCGGCGTTGACTTTGGGCGACCAGAATGCACTGTTGCTTCAGATCAAGCAGTTTGTACGTGAGGAGGTCGCCCGACAGCTTTCCATTTTATCGAGCACGCCCGAGCCCGCCCAGGCTCAACATCTGGCCCCAGTCATACGCCAAGTTATACAAGGAGAAGTCACTGACGCTTTGCCTTTCGCTCGTCCGCCACCTCCGGAGCCTGCGCCCTTGTCGTATGCGCAAGTCGTCGCTGCCGGGCCGCCTCGTCAACCGACCTATTCTTCCGCGTCGGCACCCGTTCGGCCCCCACCAGTTCCGTTCAGCCGACCAGTCCCCACAAATCCATGGCGCACTGCGGACAATCGCCCTATCTGTTATTCTTGCGGCTATGCAGGACATGTGGCACGCTTCTGTCGCCGTCGCCCTCCTGTTCCAATAGATGTCATGCGACCGTCTGCTTACGATCCTGGGCGCTTTGACGGCACAGCGCGGCTACAACAATCCTCTTCGCCCGAGCGCATGCCCTCAGCTACCCGCCGATCTCCATCCCCCCGACGTCGCTCTCTGTCACCTATGCGCCGTCGACCCTGCCCTTCTGACGCGGAAAACTAAACGTCGCAGTTCCCGAGGCACGAACTGCGTCGTCGTCGAAAAGTTCAAGTCCTCGAATTTCTCCAGCGAACCTCATTGACGTTATAGTGGATGGCTTTCGTACCCTTGCGCTTGTGGACACTGGTGCTGCCGTTTCAGTGATTGATGTAAAACTTTGCCACTTGCTTCGGAAGGTTACGACGACGTCAAGGGGATTATCCCTCCGTACCGCCAGCGCACACCATATTCAGCCGTTAGCCGCCTGCACAGCCCGCGTCATAATTCAAGATGTTGTTTATCCCATTGAGTTTCTTGTGCTACCAGCCTGTTCGCATGATGTCATCCTCGGTTGGGATTTTCTTTCTCGCCATCATGCTGTTATTGACTGTGCTCGTGCCGAGGTGGCGTTCTCACCGTTGTGTTCCGCGTCGTCTGCACCTACAATGAAAAAGTTGTTTGTCGCAGAGGATACGACCATACCACCCAGTAGTGCAGTCCTTGTCCCCGTGTCCTGTGCCGCTGTTCGTGAGTCTACAGTTCTCTTTACACCCTCCGAGACCATTCAACACCGCAGGAATCTCACGTTGCCTTTTGCCGTTCTCGACATGACCTACGGCGCCACATCCTTATTTGTTATGAATCCGTTGCCGGTTCCCTCAACCTTACTCCGTGGAGAGTGTATCGGCACAATTCAGGCGTTCGACGTATCGTCCATCTTCTGCCTTGACGACATGGACAACTTGCAGCTTAGTGCCCTGACACCTGCTGCTAGTACGCCTGATCGAGCACCTTTAAGTATGTTCGGCTCCGCCATCGACGATGAACTTGCAGAGGTACACCGCGAGAAACTTCTTGCACTCCTCCACCAGTTTCGAGGCTCGTTTGATTGCCAGAAGACGTCATTAGGCCGCACGCATACTGTTCTCCATCCGATTGACACCGGCTCACAAGCGCCTCTGCGCCAGCGCCCTTACCGCGTATCCCCTGCTGAGCGTCATGTGATCGCCGAACAAGTTGACGACATGCTTAAGCGTGGCATCATTCAGCCGTCCTGCAGCCCCTGGTCGTCGCCTGTTGTTCTTGTCAAGAAAAAAGACGGCTCAATCCGCTTCTGCGTCGACTACCGCCGATTGAACAAAGTTACTCGAAAAGATGTGTATCCCCTGCCACGCATCGAGGATGCCCTGGACTGCTTGCAGGGAGCCGAATTCTTTTCATCACTAGACTTACGGTCCGGTTACTGGCAGGTCCCTATGGCACCATCCGATCGCCCGAAAACTGCCTTCGTAACTCCCGATGGGCTGTACGAATTCAATGTTATGCCCTTCGGCCTATGTAATGCCCCAGCCACATTCGAAAGGATGATGGACAGTGTCTTGCGTGGGTTGAAATGGAAGACGTGCCTGTGCTACCTGGATGACGTCGTCGTTTTCTCCCCTGATTTCGACAGTCATCTCCGTCGGCTTCACGACGTACTGAGCTGTTTGACGCGCGCAGGCCTTCAGCTTAACATCAAGAAGTGCCGATTCGGCGCTCGCAAACTCACCATCCTTGGCCACGTAGTCTCTAAGGACGGCGTCCTTCCCGATCCGCAGAAACTTCGTGCTGTTGCTGAATTCCCGAAGCCTACCACCGTGAAAGCGCTTCGCAGCTTCCTTGGTCTATGCTCCTACTTTCGCCGCTTTGTGCAGAACTTCGCTTCTATAATAGCACCACTGACGAAGCTGCTCAGCGGCGATAGCTGTCTGTCTGGTTGGTCGCCGGCGTGTGATGAGGCTTTCGCAACACTACGTCGTCTCTTGACTTCACCGCCCATCCTACGTCACTTCGACCCTACCGCTCCGACCGAGGTACACACGGATGCTAGTGGGATCGGCCTTGGCGCTGTCCTCGCCCAACGTAAGCCGGGCTTCTCTGAGTACGTTGTTGCCTATGCGAGTCGTGCCCTTACCAAGGCAGAGTCCAAGTACTCGGTTACCGAGAAGGAATGTTTGGCAATTGTTTGGGCGTTGCAGAAATTCCGCCCATACTTGTATGGCCATTCGTTTGATGTCGTCACCGATCATCATTCGCTCTGTTGGCTGGCTTCACTGCAGGATCCGTCAGGTCGACTTGGACGCTGGGCGCTTCGTGTACAAGAATTCGATATTCGCGTCATTTACCGCTCAGGACGCAAGCATGCCGACGCTGACGCACTTTCCCGCTCGCCCCTGCCTTGTGACGTCGTGCCTCTCTCCCTTTCCGCGACTTCCTGTGCTAACATCGATATCACTGACATGCCTTCAGAACAGCGCAAGGATCCCTGGATCGCCTCACTGATCGACGTTCTCTATATGCCTTCGACGACACCAGCCCCACAGCTCTCTCGTGCCCTTCGTCGCCAAGTACCTCATTATGCGCTCCGGGACGCCATGTTGTACCGCCGCAACTACCAGCCCGATGGTCGAAAGTGGCTTCTTGTTATACCTCGCCATTTGCGCTCCGACCTGTGCACGCACTTTCACGCAGACCCACAAAACGCGCATGCTGGCGTTTTGAAAACGTATGATAGACTGCGCCAGCGATTCTACTGGCGTGGAATGTACACATACGTCCGCAAGTACATTCGTCCCTGCATTGAGTGTCAACGCCGGAAAACAACTTGTCACACGCCTGGCCCATTACAACCTTTGCCGTGTCGCGCTCGCCCGTTTGATAGGATCGGCATCGACCTGTACGGACCCCTTCCTTCCACCCCTGCGGGCAATCGGTGGATTATTGTGGCCGTCGACCATCTCACTCGATATGCCGAAACCGCCGCTCTTCCAACAGCTTCAGCTCGTGATGTTGCCTTATTCATGTTGCGCAGCTTCGTTCTTCGCCACGGTGCGCCACGCGAGCTGCTTAGCGACCGAGGGCGTGTGTTTCTTTCTCAAGTCGTCCAAGAGCTTCTTAGTGAGTGCAATATCATTCATCGCACCACTACAAGTTATCATCCGCAGACTAATGGCTTGACGGAACGCTTTAACCGAACACTCGGTGATATGCTCTCCATGTACATAGCCTCCGACCATTCTAATTGGGACTTGGTGCTTCCGTTTGTGACATATGCCTACAACACAGCCACGCAAGCCACCACTGGATTTTCACCTTTCTTTTTACTATACGGACGTGAGCCATCTTCCACACTGGATACTATACTTCCATACCGCCCGGATGCATCCGAATACCGCCCAGCCTCAGAACTTGCTCAATGCGCCGAAGAGTGCCGCCAACTCGCACGCTCATTTACATCAGTGACAAAAGGTCTTCAAAAAGAGCGCCTTGACTCGGCTGAACCTACCCCTACCTTCCCTGTTGGCTCGTTCGTGTGGCTTTCAATTCCATGCCCCACCCCTGGTCTCTCCCGAAAGTTTGCAGCGAAATATCACGGTCCCTACCGGATCGTTGAACGCACATCGCCGGTGAACTACGTCGTCGAGCCTGTGACACCTCCCACCGACAGACGCTGCCGCGGTCGTGAAACAGTCCACGTGAGCAGCTTAAAGCCCTACTACGACCCTCTGGTGCTTGCCTCACCTTGAGTCGCCAGGATGGCTCCTCTTCGCCGCCGGGGCCAATGTAGTGGGGAAGAGAGTCCGCAGCCATTGAGAGAGAAGGACGAAGTCCAGCAGCCCGGAGAGCGCGAGACAGCGACCGACGTTCTTGAGACAAGGCTGTTGCGTAGCCCTAACTGCTGTATAAATAAACCCCCTCACAATTATCTCATTCTTAAGTAAGAAAATCCCATTTAGGTATCCTTCATTTTTCTTCCCACTGCCGCCTGATTCATGGCCAATCCCCCGTAGTGGGTTGTACTATTTCTATAGGCACCAAACAAACCAAACCAAGCTTGAACTGGTTGTCTCGTTGCTCCTGAAGAACGTCTCCGAGTCTTCTCTTGGCGTTGTTGTACCACGGTGAATCCACCATACGACTTGACGCATATGGTGTAGCGCTAGGCGACTGCACGCGACTACAGTGCCGTGCGACGTGTCCTGCGTAGCCGCACGCAAAACATATCGGCCGATTGTCCGCTGTACGCCACCGAATCGCTGCGGCAGGTCCCATCCATGTGGGAGGACGGGTTGGACGGGGCGGCTGGTGAAGTGATTGCATGGCAGGCTGTTGTCGAGGCATAGCGAGGACTTCGGTGTACGTGCGAGGGCCCCGTTGAGGGAGTTGTTGGGGATGGGTGACGACTTCCGCGTAGCTGAGTGGTACAGCCGTCGGGACCTGTCGGGGCCTGGCCATGATTACAGCGTAGCTGTGAGGCGCAGTCGCCGGAGCGTGCTGGTGGTGCTCAGGCAAAACGTCTTTGATTTCTTAGGCTAGGGCGCGGCGAAGCGGAGACGCAACACTCGGCGTTGGCGCGTGTACCGGCTGCGGCTGTGCAAAATCCATCAACGAGAGTTGCCGGACAACTTCCTCGCGGACGAAAGCCTTCATTTCTGCGAGGAAAGCTGTCTGGTCGGACACAGCTGCCAAACAGGCGAGGTGTTCGTCACGCGGTAGAGATCGACGGGCAAGTGATCGCTGCCTGCGGTGTTCTTCATAGCTCTTGTACAGAGGGATAATTTCGGCCACAGAGCGAGCATTTTTGCCCTTCATGCCCTTCAGGATATTTTTGAGTCGATCAGCCTCCGCCATGGTCGAATTGACTTTTCGGCATAGGTCCAGGACATCTTCAATGTAACTGGTGAATGTTTCACCTTGCTGTAGAGCTTATTCTCGCAAACACATCCTATTGTAAAATCATTATCAATGATTTGGGAACTGGATATTACGTGCCTTGGTGTCTTACATGTACAGAACACAGGAGGTCCGACGTTGCTGAATAAAACTTCCTGAAATTTTTTTTTGTGTTTCTGTTTTCGTCAGAATGCTCTTTCGGATAATAAATGCCCTGATTTAGAACTTTACTTTTCGAAATAAAATACAGTTTACAGAGTGATATAAATTATGATAGACGGAGCTTTAAATATCACGTCATATTTGAATAGCTAAGGAGGGGAAGCCTGAGGGATAAGGTATTATTTCGATAGCAATCATATTGCAATCATAGCAATCAATAGTCTCCAGTACTTAATCCTTCTATTTACAAATTATATTTACAAAGGATAGCTGCAGCGCTGGCCAGTTCAGCCGACAGCTCGAGAACAAAGCGCAGTTCGTCTTCTTCGTCTGGGATCCCGCGCGCATCGTCCAGAAGAAACACGCAATATGCATGTATCAATATGGACACTCCAAACGGATTTCTGCGGTCGGCGTCGCCGTTGTCGTCGGCACGCGCCGTATGATGTATGTGCGAACGCACATACAGCGTCTGAGGGACTATCGCTTTCACGCAGAGCAAATGCGACGGCTACGTCACGCGTAAGGCCCTGGGGGGATGGAAGCGAGGGAGGGGGGCGCCATTGTGTTACGGAACCAACTGCCACCCGGCGCAAGGGAATCTGGTGATTCCATCTCACGCGCGAAAGGAGGAAAGTGGGAAGGCAGCGCGGGAGGGAGGGGGTGCGGCTTCTTCTCTGCCAGCGACTGCGCACTTGTACTTAGCGCTGCTGCGACCTATCGCACTACCGTACCTTGAATGCGATCTCCACTCGGCACTTACTTTGCATGCGCTGTGCTTTCGACGCTCACTTTCCGTTGAAGCGGTAGACCACACGAACCTTCCCTCGCCGCTGCCGCCGCTCTTGCTCACGCCAACGTTCTCGTAGTGGTTGTCTGCGGTCATCGAATGTGATCGATTCATGCTCGCTTGTATGCGCTGACACCATGCTTTCTTATTCAGTTAGTAGGCGAATGTGTCCAAGTTTATTTAGCCGATAAAAATAATATCCTTACTCCAAATAGGGACGAGTGCTTTCAGGGAGAGCGACCGCACGGCGGAGAGCAAACGCGACCGCTCCGGCGCGCGTAAGGACGTGGGGGGATGGAAGCGAGGGAAGGGGGGGGGGGCGCCGTTGTGCTACGGAACCAATTGCGTATTTAGCGAGGCGGCGCAAGGGCGTCTGGCGAATATAATCTCGAATAAATCTCGCGCGCGAGTGGAGCAAAATGGGAAGGCTGCGCGTGAGGTAGGGAGTGCAGCTTCTTCTCTGCCAGTAACTGTGCAATTGAACTTAGCGCTGCTGCGAGCTGTCGCGCGCACCGTATCTTGCAAGCGACCTCTACTCGGCTCTTACTTTGTATGCGATGTGATTTCGCCGCTCAGTTTCCGCTGAAACGATAGACCGCACGAACATTCCCTCATTGCTGCAGCCGCGCTTGCTCATGCCAGCGTTCTCACAGTGGTTGTGTGCGGTCATCGAATGTGATCTATTCATGTGTGCTTGTATGCGCTGACACCGTGCTAGCTAATTCAGTTAGTAAGTGAATGTGTCCAAGCTTACGTAGCCGATAAACTACTATCCTTACTCCGTGTAGCTCTTAAGTACTTTGCAATTGCGAATGACGCTTCACCTTTCTGGCGAAACTTCGAATCTTTTGACAACTTCGGGATCATATCAATTTATAGCAGCACAATGACCTATTTACGAGGAATAGAGAACGGCAATCTTGTGTTAAGAGTCCAGATGATATTTGATGACAGATGTATTATTAATAGCATACTTTAATAGCAATGTTGGGTGCAAGGCCTTCACCGTACCTAGTGGTAACTGTGAAAACAACATTCCAATTTATTGTACGATAGCTAAGCTGCCGGTAAGAGGCGTTTGGGTGGCTGTTGCGTGACGTACTTGTGCAGGCCAAAATAAGCCATACGGCGCTAAGGATGACGAAAATAAAGTTGCGAATGGGACGCGAGCACTAATTGCAGTACTTTGTGCTGCGAACCACGTTCTCTTACGTCTAAATTAGCCCTATGATATCATGTTTTATAATAGTTGCAGCCATGCAAAGAGATCAATGTTGTTCCCCTGCTAAGCACGAGGTTGGGCGATCAAACCCCGGACACCGCGGCCGCATTACGTTGTGGGCAAAATGCGAAACCCCCGCGTACATTGATTTATGTGCACGTTAAAAATCCCCAGTGGGTCTAAATTATACCGGAGTCCCTCATTACGGCGTGCCTCATAATCAGGTTTGCACGCAAAACCCTTGTGATAAAGCCAATGACCTAAAATGCTTGCTTGATAGATAAAGAGTTACTGGCTATGCCCTGTGCTACAGCTGCGCTAAATAAATGTCACAGTTTCGCCTGCGAAGCGAAGCATCGATTTTGATAGCAAATTAGTATACAGCTATACGAAGCAACGATAGTAGTTAAATGGGCCGTATGAAGTTGTAAACATTCGCTTACTAACTAAATAGACAATCACGGTGTCACGCGCGCAGGCAAACATGAAGACATCTCGCTCGATGACCGCGGAGACTCGCAATAAAAACGCTGCACTGCGAAAGCGCACAAACAGATGCGGGCTAGTTGACCTTCACACTGTCTTTCGTCTCCCTTCAACGCGAACTAAACGTCAAAAGGACAGCGCATAAGAAGCTGCCGGAACTTGACGTATGCAATTTCTCCCCATCGCAGATCGATTTGAAGATCAGGCCCGCGAGGGCGCGCATTTCACTCACATCGCAGATCGCCTTCAAGATACCGCGCCCGCGCAACCGCGCTTTGAGCAGCAGCCGACAGAGCAGAACACACACCCCTTCCATCTCCCTCTTCGCCGCCTCGCGCGCGTGCCTCGCGCACGAAAGAACACCCCGCGCTTCCGGCCTGCCTTCCTCGCTTCCGTGCTACATTGAGCGGCGATTGCGAGCACTCCCTCGTACGCTTTCACTCGCACAAAAACCTGACGGCGATGACGACGGCGAGGGCAGAATTGCGCTTGGAGTGTCCATAGAATAAAATAAGACCACACGTATAACCAGGATTGAACCGCCAAGGGTTCAACTACGTGGCTGGCTGGTCCTAATTCTTCATGATTGCTCATTTAAGAAAACAGTTTAAAGGTGTCAGAACTGCAAATGTTCAAGTTCTGTCTTAGTATCAACAGAATTATGATTGATGTCATATAGGTGACCATGGTATGAAAATTGATTTGCCGAGAGTGTATCCATTTGCTACGTTACTGACATCTTACCGGATTAAGGTAATGTGCATTTCACACCCTGTCCACAAAGGACAAACACTAATGCCCTGTGTCTTCAGAATTATGCTAGAGGAGCTTAGCTCGAAGGCACCCCATGTACCAATAAATCAGTCATTTCCTGTATTCTCACAGTACACTCACCGGTGGGCGTCCATGGTATTTACATCAGAAAGTCAAAAATAGTAATGTGTGTTTAGCGCTGTGGTGTTTCCTAACACACATGCTGTTAAAATATTAGTGAATGTATTTCGGTCCGTAAATAAAGATAACATTATTTGATATCGCTGCTACTACCTTCAAGGAGCAAACAAAACTTGCATTGCAAACTTTGCTTTTTTAGTCTTCGAATAGGAAAATATGCTTTCAAATAACTGCACGCGCTGCTAGTTATACCAATAGCCACCCTCTTTTATTCGATTCTGTGGTTGCTTAACTTATTGAAACGAGTTGTTGACATTGTTCTTGAAGGCCATTATGGCGCAGACACAACAACACGGATAGAGTTGCCATCATGGCAATGCCGAATTTGCCATTCGTGTTCGTATTCCGCCGTAATTCTAGTGAAGACACAAAGACACTTTCAGATTGTAACTATATTCACACTTTGCATGCAGACCTAGCCAATGTTCTTTCCTGCTCTTTTGATGAAATCTGAATGTTTAATTTACCACCTAAGATCACACACACTTCCAGGACGAAGAAAAGCCAAAACATAAATTTAGAAGGACGTCACCGAATTCCGGTCCTCACCGAGGCACTCCGTGTATACGTACACGATGAAAAAAAAGAAATAATTCATGGTAGAAGGAATGCCGACGCACTTATGCACTCGTCCTTTCCCAAATATATACCGGCTGGATGCAGAAAAGGGCGTCAGCATATACGAATTGTAAATAGTGAAACATTCCTTGAGTCAAAGAAAACGTGACGCGCGTTGACATGATGTGGTGGAGCGTTTTTGTAGGTCTATTTTACACGATGTTTAAG
>NC_051157.2:207208971-207290568 GCF_013339745.2 Dermacentor silvarum | reverse complement strand
GCTATCTCCCTCTTTACCACAGATGTCCATTAATGCCTGCAGTCTTCCTTGTTGTCAGCCACAAATAAGTACGTAAAATGTCATCCTGGGTACATCAGTCCAGGTAATGACTGTTTAATCCATTCTCCTTGCTTGAAAAAGGAAAGGTTAAAGCCAAGTTGGCTCCTGTGTAATTTTTTTCTCTAATGCTTGTAAATACTGCATGAACAAAAAAAGGTGATAGAGGGCACCTCTGCCTAAGCCCCTGCTGTATCTCATAGGCTGAGATACCCTTTTTTCCCATTTTATAAGCACCTTGTTACTTTTGTAGATACCTTTTAAAAGGTTAGTTACTCCACTTCCACATCTAGAGTGCCCAGTATGTCCCACAAATCCTTTTGGGTTACACTTTCATAGGCTCCCTTGATATCCAGCAATGCGAGCCATAGAGGCCTGTGTTCCTTATCTGCTATTTCAATACACTGCGTCAATGAGAACCGATTATCTTCTAACCTCCTTGGTTTCCGGAACCTATTTTGTAGTTCCCCCAGCACCTCCTCGCCCTCCACCCATGCCTGCAGTCTGTCCTTTATAATCTGCATCACCACCCTCTAAAGCACTGACGTCGCGCTTATGGGACGATAGTTGTTTATGTCGGCTTTATCCGCATTTCCCTTATATACGAGGTCTGTTAGAAAAGTATCCGACCTTGGCCGAAGAAAAAAAGAAACTTGCATAACTTGAGCGTTGGAACCCTACCCGGCATTCTTTCGTCGAGGCAATGACCCCAACCAATTAATATTCTCTCCCATTTACAAACAAGGTAAATTCACTGGCAAATTTGAGCCTTCTCACCGACCACAATTTATTGCTCAAACTGCATCTACAGAAAGCCCCGTGCGAAGCGCTTAGGGCTTCGCGTCCGTGTCAACTTACGAAGCTGGCTGTACAAAAAAGCAACTATTATGTTAGTAGTTGTAAGAAAGAAAAGTTCTGCTGGCTTACAAACACCTGAACATCAGCCAGTACGGAGTGCACGAAAAGAAAGGGAGAAGAATCTGAGAAGGTATAGATAACCAGCGTATACAATATGAAATGCGTACAGAATTTACAATACTGACAATTAGCGCAATTTACTCAAATATTTCCCCTCTCAAGTTGCATACAATATGAATGCATGCATGGATAGCACATGAGCCAATCATCCTAGATAGAATGAGATTCCAGAATTTGCGGCGACTTGCAGGCGTGTTCTTTGTTCACTGGCCAGTGTCGAGGCATTGTTAAATAAAATAAGACCCTCCGTAGAAATAAAATAAGACCCTCCGTAAGACCCTCCGTAGACCCTCCATCTGAAACGCTCCGTAGAAACTAACTGGTCTATTTTCAAAAATAAAATCAGTGAGCTAATCACCAACACGTGCCCCTTCGATCCGTCTACGCTAACAATAAAGCACCATGTACAGCACATATTTGAATAGGTTATCGAACAAGAAAAAACGTTTATTCCGTACAGCGAAACATTCTTCAAAACAGACACATTGGCTAGCGTATAAAACGCAGCAAGTTCATATCTTAGGGGCCCTAAGGTCAGCCAAGTTTTCATTCCTTAATTGTACCCTTCCAAATTTATTAAAGGACTAATCCAAAGCGCTTCTGGGAAACTATACGAGGAAATAGCCATAAAACTGGAATACCATTGCTGACAAGTTCTGGGGACCCAGTACCTGACCTAATGTGCTCTACTGTGCTTAACAATACCTTCACTCAGTCATTCTCATCACCTCAGATTCCTGATCCGATGCCTGAGATAAATTCAACTAACTACCACTTCATGGATCCCATCGTTTTCGACTCGACCGGTATCAAAGCCATAATACAGAAATTAAAACCTAAAGCATCATGTGGGGTAGACGAAATCAATACTACATTCTTACAAAACACTGTGGAATACTGTTCAATTATACTAGAATGTATTTACTCGCAATCTTACAACTCTGGCACCTTACCGTTTGATTGGAAAACTGGCAAAGTAATCCCCATTCACAAAACTTGACCAACCCATGATCCAGAGAACTACAGACCTATTTCACTTACATCTGTACCATGTAAAGTTATGGAACATATAATATATACGCATCTAGTTAATTTTCTTGAAAATAGCAACTTCTTCACAGTTATGCAGCATGGATTCCGTAAAAACTTCTCCTGTGACACTCAACTTATCCTCTTCGCTGATGGCCTACATGCCAATTTAGATTCTGGTTTTTTAACAGACTATATTTCTTTACTTTGCTAAAGCATTTGACAAAGTGAACCATGCATTGCTTCTTCATAAATTAAACGTCTTAAACATAGACCCTGCCATAATTAATTGGATTCGCGCGTTTCTGACATCACGTGTTCAATTTGTAACCACCAATGACGCGAACTCGCCTCTAGCTCCAGTTGACTCCGGTGTCCCGCAAGGGTCCGTGCTCGGTCCTTTATTATTCCTAATTACATTAATGACTTGCCCACTCACGTTCCTCGAACATTTGCCTATTTGCGGATGATTGCGTCTTGTATCGTAAATAACTAATCCCTCAGATATTCTAGCAATTCAGGAGGATTCAATAACATAAATGAGTGGTGTTGTACGTGGCGCATAGAACTAAACATTAAAAAGTGTAAAACTATGAGGATTTCTCGTACTGACGTGATCTGCCCCACCTATACGCTAAATAACATCCTACTAGAATGTGTAACGTCGTACCGATACTTGGGGGTTCACATTGCCAGCAACCTATCCTGGAAAACTCATATTGACCACATAACCTCTAAGGCCACTCGTACACTGGAATACTTTCTTCGGAAATTTTCCTTAACATCATCGTTAAAGCTCCTATTGTACACAACTTACATTCATCCGCAGCTTGAGTATACGCATCATCAGTATGGGACCCTGGTCATGACACCCTCACACATTCTCTAGAGGCAATACAGAATCGTTCAGCCCGTTTCATTCTCACCAACTACCAAACAACTGCAAGTGTCACTAACATGAAAGCTCTCCTACACCTCCGCTGTTATCAACCCGCAGAAAACTATCTCGCCTATGTCTTTTCCATAAAATCTACTACCACAACGCATATTTACGTTCAATCTTTGTTCAACCACCACCATACATTTCATCTCGCATTGACCACCGCCAAAGGTAAACATTCCGCGCTGCAACACCGTCCGCTTTTCATATTCATTTCTTCCCCAAACGAGCAAAGATTGGAATAACTTACCCGCATAACTTACAAGCATAATTGACACCAATAACTTTAAAACCACACTTCAAGTTTCATTTTATAAATTAATGTTGAAATTGCTTGTTCTGCATAATATCTGTTCTTATGCCATAATTTTAAGTTATGGCTTGTATTTTTATATGATGTTTCTTTTTCGTTTCTTTTCTTTTTGTTACGCCGTGTATTTTTGCTACGCTTACCAAGTTTCTATTTACCATTCTTATCATTTTGTATACCACGTTTTGCGATGTTCTGCCATGTTTTTCCCAGGTATTGCATCAAGTAATTATGTAACAGTTCCAGGACAATTCTTTTTTATTCTTTTTTTTGTCTTCCTTCCTTATTTCTTCTTGTTCTTTTTATTGTTTATTGATATCAACGCATTTAGCTTGACGTTTTCTTGGAAAGTTTTTGCTTATTTGCACTTGTGTTTTTTTTCTATAATGAAGGATTGTGTGATTTGCCTCTGTATTTACCTTGCCCCTCTCCTCTGCAATGTACAACTGTACCTTGAGGGTATAATAAATAAATAAATAAATAAATAAATAAATAAATAAATAAATAAATAATAAATAAATAAATAAATAAATAAATAAATAATAATAAATAAAAGTGTGGACGCAATCTCCCGCCTGCCAAGTACGTTCACGCTGTCGGGCATATGCAGACCTGCGCGAGACTGCCCTGTCTTTCCTGGCGAGACGGGTATATGACAGGCGCGCGTACTCATTACTGGAAATTATAACTATTATAACTTGCGGTTCGTTAAGGTATTTACTATTTTCTTGAGTACACCACTTCAGCAACACGCGTATTGTGAACGTCTTGAAAATGCCAATTAAAGCTTTTTTTATTTCTCGGTGGATAAGAAGAAAGGGCACCTCGCCTTACAGATAAACGTCCAAGCAAAAAAAATGAAAAATAGCACTCAATTATCTTTTATATGTAGTTACACGCAAATTAAAAGCCCCCTCCCGCCCCCCTGTCCTGCTATTGAATATCACATCAGCTAATGCTTAAGCAGCTAAAGTTCCAGTGCAACTGCCTAAGCACAGAAAATTGCTCAGAAGTAGCGTAGAATGAATAGCTTAGAAACCAATATACACACGTACTGTAAAGAAGATTTCTTTTTATGCTTTCAAAGCGAAACTGAAATCACAGTAACTATCAACGACAGGTGTCACGGCTATCGCTACTGAGTCTCATGGTGGGCTGTGCGGGGTGCATGTGTGTGTGTTTTCCGTGACGGTCCTGAAGTTGTGAGTAATTAGATTGTTTCTGGCGGCATTTAGTTGCAGCATCTAGTTGTTTTAGTGTACTTTTGTGGTCATCGACGCAAAGTGAGCGTTTGAACTGCAGGCGACGCGACATGCGTGAGAAAGAAAGGCCGTAGTGGCCTACAACATCGGTGTTTTTTGTGACCGTGTCTGCTATGCCTACGACGGCCGTGATTCGTGGCAAAGGAGAAAACCGCTTCCCGTTGGCGTGAACAGTCAAGTGCACGTTTTTTTTTCGCGGAATACATCCTCGACATCGTTCTCCCCTACGTAGAAGAAATGGAGTGCACTGAGTGCACATCTAGACAGCGCTTCGCTTTCAGACCGAGGGACATTCGCAATGGGCATGGACTGCTCATATAAAAGGTATGTACTACGTTCAACGTCGCGTTTTTGTGGTGCGTCATTGAGGTAGATTTTCGCGTAAGTTCTTTAAAGGACTGCACGAGGTGTTTTGTATGTGAGTGAGTTATGCGTATTTCCGACGGAGCCCACGGGTACTGATGTGAAAAAGAAAAAAAATTCAATTTTTCATACAAATTCAGTGTCCACAACTAATTTGTGACAGCACATAGAATTGTAGAACATTAAGTTCTGCTACCCGCCAGTATTCGGCGCAGGCAGGTAAATAATACTTTGGTTTCGCTAGTTGGCTCATTATGTAACTAAAGATGGGTGCACACTTAATTTTATACCGGTATAACACGGCCACTTTCGATTGCGATAGAGCCCGATCTGGATCGAAATTTTCGACCATGGTTGGCTCCCTTTCGCAGATTGAGCAAGGAATCGCGACCTGAAATTTGATCCCGATCGGGATCGATCGCGATCAAGTGTGCCCTGTGACGCCCGTATTAAATGGCCCTTGCGTAGTCGCACTCATAATTGTTTTTAGGTCGGAGGTCAGCTGGTAGGTAATGGCACAGCTAGTTTGCTGCACTTGTGCTTTCATCGCTAGAACTAATACAGAACAAAAGAAACCACCACCATCCCGACTGTGTACTTATAGAAGCAGAACGTTTTGTTGGGCTAGGTGGTGCATGTTACTGAATAATTAAAGCGCCAAACAGAAGACACAAGAAGAGACACGGACGAGCGCTTATCCTTCGTTTTCAGTTCTGCTCGTTCGCTCTAGACGCTGTCGAGCTGTTGCGGATGAACGCGCAATTACGCGATTTCTTAATAAATTTATCTTTATTGTGTAAGTACTCAGCGCCTAATAAATTGTTTGTATCGTCCTTGAACTCGTTTCTTGGTTTCCCGCAGGTATTCTTATTACTATTACTTTTTATGTTTTCTTGTATGACCCACCCTGCCAAAGGCATTGTGTCAGAGGTCGGCAATATTTCTGAAATAAATTTTACCGAACGTGCTATGGCTACCGTACGTTTCATGACCTTATTCTTATGTGTTGTGATAAAGCTTATGGTTATTGCAAATATTCTTTGCCTTTATACATTTATATTAATGTGGTAAATGCTTAAGTCTATTTGTAGTTTTGAAAGGTGCTTTTATTTCGTGGTAAATCTCGGGTGTTATTAACGGAGAGTTGTTTTCCTAAACCCATGCAGTTACAATCAGCGTGAAGCAATTGCATGGCAACTGACTGACCTCCTTGGATCTACGCATTGCTGAAAAGACAGGGAAGACATCTGAGCCGACAGGTATACTTTTTTCATCACAATCGGCCTACATTTTGTTTTTTTACTGGAGGACGAAGACCTCTCCCAGTGATCTCCAATTACCCGTCTTGCGCTAGCTGATTTCCAAGTGATGCCTGCAAATTTTTTAATTTCTTCATACAGGCTATCTCTGCAGTCCTCGACTGCACTTCTGTTCCCTTGGCATCCAATCCGTAACTCAATATGCTCTGGTTATCTGCACTACGCATTACATGGCGTGCTCATCTCCCTTCTATACTCCTAATGTCAACTAGGATATGAGCTCCTCTGGTCTGCTTTCTAAACCACGCCTCTGTCTTCCTGTTTCTGTTGCCATCCGGATGGGAGTAGATATGACAAATGGAACTGAATGGAGCTAGAGCACACGAGCAGTGAGACTTCTTATGCTTCACCTTTTGTTGCTGTACGTAATAGCTGAAATTGCACCAACATGTCTTTCTCACCTTGTTATTTTTAATAGCTGTGACAGCTAAATTTATAGGCTTCAACAAAGTATACATGCAGTTTGTCCAATAAAAGACTACACTTGCACCTTAAGGGAAAGCTTTAGCTTGCTGTCTCCTATTAAAATACATGGGAGAGGAGAAATAGTTTTTCCAGGCCACCAGTGCCCTGAATTTGATGGGGTTTGCTGCGTTTAAAAAAAGTTAGAATGTAGTGACTGCTAGTTGTGAATTTTTGAGTTAGGTCGTCAATGTTTTAATAAACATTGGCAAAAATCGCAGATTTTCTGTAAACAGGACTATCAAGTTTACAAATCTGTAACTCAGCAATGAAAAACGATATCACAGTTCTGTAAATTGCACCTAATAGTACATCTAAAGCAGGCAAACTTTATATATTATACATGACTAAAATAAACCACTAATATGTGAGTAGAACTTCTGCAAAACCTTTCTAAGTCATGTAACAAATCACGTAAGATATAAATTGACATATCAAGCTTATCCGCTTAGGATGGTGTGACGGATGCAATTTACAGACCTGTGATATCTGTTTATGGTGCAGAGCTACCGAATTGTAAACTTAGTGCTTCTATTTTTTTTCAAACCTACCAATGTTTGAAAAGGTCCTTTAAAACATTCAGGCCCTGAATCAAAATTTCGCTTCCAGCAGTCATAAGAATTTAACATGCTCTCTCATATGCAACACATTTTATTAAAATCGGCCCAGTGCTGATCTCAGAAAGGCATTTCTGCGTTTTCCATGTATTTGAATAGGTGGCATCTGAGTTGAGCCATAGCTAGAGCTCCTCTTACAGATAATGTGTATGATGCCGCGAGTCCTTTGATGAATGTGCATTGTGAGATGTTGCTGCTGTTCTTAATTTGTGTCTCAGTAAAAGTTATTTGATGGGTCTGATTTTGTATGAGAAAATAAGTTCTGAAGAAACCATAATACCTGGCAGGCAGAATTGTTCTGAGTTTGAAAGCCAAGTTTTCTTTTATGACAATTTTTTTTCAGGCTGTCCTAGTTCTGTCAACCAAATGCAATAAATTCAAAAGTGGTGCCTTTGATAATTTATACAAAGCAAATTAGGCATTCTAAGTGCTTCATGAAATATTTTTAAATGCTTATGATTGATGACATGTTTTGACGCCACAATTAGCTCATAAAATATCTTTGTGCATGCAAAAAGTGCCTGTTGCGCAAGTCGTGTGCTGGCCTGACGTGGAGAACAAACCTCGCTAAAGGTAGAGCACAGCTCTAACTGGTTGTAAGCACGACTCACATAACTGTATTTGCTTGGCATTTATCCCAGTATATTCTTATATTTGCCTGCAAGAACACTAATTATCTCAGCTGCTAAAGATGATTGCACATCACTAGACAATGTGAGCAAAGAAAATTTCTAATTGTGCAGTACTATTTTATTGAAGTCCATGCAACAGTGTGTTGCACGAGTAGCACCAAACTGGTAGGGACGCTAGCTGTTATAAAAACGACTGATTTCAAGAAAATTGTGTGGTCCTAAATGTCTAAGTGAAATGCACTATGCTTATAAGTTACAAAATATTTCCAAGACGATCAGGCTAGCTACGTTGGCCATTGGCTGATGCAATAAGGCTCACTGAAACATGTATTTTAAGTTCACAGTGTGTCTCTTAGAATGCCATTACTTTGCTAAACAGCCAGCAGCCTAATCATCACATTTCAGAATGCCATAACAACTGTGAGAAGAGCACTAGCAGTTTTCTGCATTACGCAGAGCGGACAAGTTGGCCATTAGAAAATTTAATCTATACATAACTCGAAATTAGGTAACTAGGAAGATCAATTGAAAGCACAGGATGGCAAACTTAACTGAGCTTCATACATCAAAGGTTTTAACTGTGCTTTGGTTAAAAAAGCTAAACTTCTGTTATATTTATTTTGTTCCTGATAAAAGCATCTAAATGATAAGATGCTAAACAGCTCTTGCTCGTAAGGTCCATAGTGAAAATCTCAGTAACAAAATTACCAGCTCGATTACGTGCTTGCTTAGTGGATATGTCTATTAGATGATGTCAGAAGGTGTAGGCACGGGCTCCTTTTAGGTAGAGATGCCGAATAGTTATGACAAAGGGGTCTTTTACCAGCCACTCTGTTGGTCAGAGAATAAGAACAAAATGCAAGTCAGCTTAATGATGCTTTGCGTAAAGAGAACAGAGAAACATACAAAAACAAAGTAATGACAACTTGATTTGGGTGAGTTGGTTCATCTTGAGTCTCAGCGTGAACAAGACGAGGACAAGAATCGAAGACAAGCACAACAGGATGAGCGCTGTACTACCAACTGAAAATTTGATTGAAGAAACAACCAGCTCTATAACATGTCAAAAAACACAAAAAAGGTTGAAAGGCATGCGTACTGCGTACATGTAGAGGTGCTTATCTAGAAAGTTGATCTTTAGTTTTGTTAGACTGGGTGATGCTGCACTTACACATTTATCTCCTGCTTTGGTGATGTAGTAAGCTTCTACTATTTCTTTCTTTTTTGCTCTTTGCATGTTTCAGATACCTAGAGTCACCAAACAATGGGGTACATGTGCATTTATTGCAATGCGCAGCTAAATGGATACCATACCTGTTTTGACATTGTTTTTATGCTGCCTAGCTCCATCATTAAAACATTGTCCGGTTTGTCCTATGTACACTCGTCCGCATTTTAACGGTATCTTGTTAACGATGTGAGAGGTGCCCTTGGTGAAGTTTTTTATTGTGAATGGGGGTGCATTGCTGGCGTTTCCAATTATTCATAAGCGTCCCATAGCTTGAAGAGTTTGCAGGGAGCGGAAAACACTAGCTTGATTTGGCGCCTGTTGGTCACTTTCTTAAGATTATGGGATAACTTGGGAATATATGGTATCACGTGAAAAGGTCTCCTTTCTTTTTCCTGCATTTCTATTTTATTCCCGAGAGCTTTGTTTTTTGCAGGAGTGCTTCACACACCATGTCGAAATATGGGTAGCCAGTTGTTTTAAGGCGTTCTATGTGCTGTAAGAGGCTATTTTTTCATTCGATGCTCACAGGACTTGTTGATTGCGGCTTGAATACATGAGATGGATATTCCCCTTTTCACGAGTTTTGAATGGGCACTGTCACAGGGAAGCAAGCCTTTCTATGCCTGGGTTGATAAACGCAGCAAGCATGTTGATTTGATGCAAATGACATATGAATATCCAAGAACTGAATGCTATATTATTTGAACTTTTCAAAGGTGAACTGCGAGATAAAAATATATCGCTATATTCATATAGTGATATATATAAAATATATTTTTATCTAGCATTCACAACCGGATTTGCACCGCTTTAGTTGACTCCCCAGTTACTCACATTTAGGGCTACGTGGACGACTACTTGGTTCTTCTAAAGCAGTGACCACACTATTGATTTGACGAAGTGAAAAATATTCTGAGAATCTGTAGTATATACGGTGGGGGACTAGAGTTCACCTATGAAAAGGCCAAATAATATAGCATTCAGTTTGGATATTCATATTTAATTTGCATCAAATCAACATGCTTGCTGCACTTATCGATCCATGCCAAAGAAAGGCTTGCTGCCCTATGACAGTGCCCATTCAAAAGTCTTGAAAAGGAGAATAGCCATTTTATGTATTCAAGCCACAACGAACAAGTCCTGTGAGCACCGAATGAAAAATAGCCTCCTACAGCAGATAGAACGGCTTAAAACGGGCGGCTACCCATATTTCGTCATAAAAGCTGCGTGTGAAACACTCCTGCAAAAAATAAAGCGCTCGGGAATAAAATCGAAATGCAGGAAAAAGAAAACAGACCTTTTCACATAATAGCATATGTTACCAAGTTATCCCATAATCTTAAGAAAGTGACGAACAGGCAACAAATCAAGCTAGTGTTTTTCGCTCCCTGCAAACTCTTGAAGCTATGCGATGCTATGAAAAATTGGAAACACGATCAGTGCGCCTCTCATGTCGTTTAGAAGATACCGTTAAAATGCAGACGAGTGTACGTAGAACAAACCGGGCAATGTTTTAATGATAGAGCTAGGCAGCATAAAAACAATGTAAAAAACAGGAACGGTATTCATTTAGCTGCGCATGGCAATAAATGCACATGTACCCCATTATTCAGTGACACTAGGTTTCCAAAGCATGCAAAGAGCTAAAAAGAGATTGTAGAAGGTTACTACATCACCAAAACAGGAGGTAAAGGTGTAATGGCAGCATCACGCAGTGTAACAAAACTTGAGATAAATTTTCTAGATAAGCACGTCTACTTATATGCAGTATGCTTGCCTTTCAACCTTTTCTTTTTTTCGTGTTTTTGACATGTTATAGAGCTGGTTGTTCCTTCAATAAAATTTGCAATTGGCAGTACAGCACTCGTCCTGTTGTGTTTCATTTCGATTCTTGTCCTCGTCTTCGCACTGCTTCAAGTTATGCTCAAAGTAATGCTTTCAACTAACATTTTTGTGTAACATGCTTTTAAAAGAACCTAGCTTGATGAGCATTTGCAGAGAAATCACCATGACAACGAAATGATTAAGAGCACATCTGTGAAACGAATTTAAAACCAAAGATCACTAGGACAGAAAGGAAGAAAAGCAACAAGAACCATCTGAGCCCTATCTTTTCATATAGATTCTTACACTTTGTTTACAATAGTGTCTAGGTTTCTTTTGGTTAACTTAGTTTCCTATAAAACTGTTTTTCACATACTCTTTTTTGCAGTGGTGATAAATAAGACTTCCTTGTTGGAAAAAAGTTGCAATGAGCTGACGTGGCTTCTTATGTAACCTTATTGCGCAAGAAAGGACTGATGTATTTGTAAGCGATTGATCGAGCTGAAAACGAGCATGTTTATTTGTGTACATGCTAAATTGTACTTTTGGTTCACATGTCGTAAACAAAAACACTGTCCAGCGCTATTGCTGTAATATAATCATGTAGCCTGTCTCTCCTATATTTATGATGTGGCATTATTAAATGCTTTATCGTTTCCATATAAGAATTTCTTGGAAGTAAGCACTATCTGTGGATCTGTTTTTTCTATCCTTGTCTTTACGGGTACTGGAAATATTGGAGTGATAAATGAAGAAATGGCTTCATCTATGATGGCTCGTTCTTGCACATTGGAATCAAGCTACACAAAGGCATCACTAGTCTCACCTGTCCCCTGAAACATGGTTTTGGATGCGAGTGTTCTTCAACGTGACATGACCAGAAGATTCGTCACCACATACAAGGCTTAGTTCAACATCTAAAATTGTACAGGAGGCTAGAATAAATGACCCTCCCTGCAGTCATTGTTTCTGTATTTGTGGTAAATGTGACCATTTCAGGCAAGACACTCGCATGTGATTACGTGTTTTCTCCCAAAGTTGTTACGCCCTACATTTGGAACCACATTACCTATAATATGCACACCATACATTACATTTCTTTGTGTTAGTCTGGCAGTAGACTTACGAAACATACAATGAAGTAGATATGTACCTGATACAGCACACCATATTTCAACACCCTCATAGCAAGGGCGATTATAATGGTCATAACACCCTTACACCCGATAGGTGAAGGGGTAATATATTCCTGATCGCACCCTTACACCCCATAGGTCAAAGGGTAATATATTGGTCAAAACACCCTCAAGGTGTTTTGACCAATATATCTCAAACCAAACACCCTCAATTAGAAAAACCATCATAAGCATACGCGTATTTACCAGGGGGGGGGGGGGCACTTGCCCTCCCACTGTAAAAAGTGGGGGGGGGGGGGCAAAGCATGCCATTTGCCCCCCCCCCCCCTTTCGAAAGCGGGCACTTTCGGCTACACACTGGAAAGTCCAACAAAGCTACAGCTGAAGCTAAATTTTATTTCTTAATAGGGTCACCACGCTAATAATGCTTTTCTTTACTACGTATCCGCGGTTTGGGCAGCGAGTATTGTGCCTCCTCGTGAAGCGCTGTAGCAGGCGACCCGCGAGATTCACCATACACGCTTGCATTGCGCAGAAGTCATGGCGCTGGACAGTTCCCGCAGTTACAAACTACCGCCTAACCATACCTGAAAAAAACTAAACAATACGCTTGATATATTTAACCTTCGGGCGAGGGGAGAAGTCCGGATATAATATTTTATCAGCCACGCCCAACAATGGGCGCGGCCAACCATTTCATGCTTTACTGCATTAAATGGTTGGATTATCAAATGCTGGAACCATTGAATCTCCGTCCAGAGATAGTCAACGTAGCGTTGCAGTATATATATATATATATATATATATATATATATATATCTTATCACCATCGAAAATCTAATCAAACCACTTACAGGTGTAACTGCCAAATTTCTTTGTGTAATCACGACTTATCGTATATTTATTTATTTATTTATTTATTTATTCATTCATTCATGATGCCTCAAAGGTCCCAGAACGGGACATTACATGAGGGGTGGGCACGTAGAAAAATGATGGCCTTGAATATCAGTTTTGAAACTGGAAATGTCGGTGATGAGGGCGATGTCAGAAGAAAGGGTATTCCATTCTCGGGCTGTGTGCAGAAAAAAAAAGAATGCTGATACGTGGTGGAATGGGCTCGTGGTAGATACACAGCGTTGGGATGCGTATGGTGGGAGAAACAATGCGCTTGAAGGATGATTTGGTTACCCGTGGGCAGTGAATGAAAGAACCTAAAAAATAAAAAAAGATGAGCACTTTTGCGGCAGGAGGTGATCGAGGGAAGACACAGCCGGGATTTTAAGGCTGAGACACTTGTATTATAGGAGTAGTCAGAGAGAATGAACCATTCAAAGGAATTACCCTACTAAAAATCCAATTTGCTTTCAAACGTTTTTCATCAAATAGGATTATGGAACGGGACTCCGTTTGAACCTGTTTAGTCCAGACCAGTTTGTCCCCGTTTGAACCCATTTAGCCCAGGCCTGTTTGTCCCCGTTTGAACCCATTTAGCCCAGACCTGTTTGTCCCCGTTTAGTCCATTCCCGTTTGACCCTGTTCGAACCTATTTATTTCCCTATTTGAGCCAGGTTTCTTTAGACTGGTCGGATGTCACCTAACATAAGTGACTCTTTAAATCCATTTGGTGCACTTATGGAACGAGTTCTGTGTGACCTATGAGTGCGCTTGACATGTATGACCTATAAGAGTATGCAACCTGAAAAAGATCGGTAGCTCATTTTCATATGTACTACAAGTATGCAAATGTAATTCTTGCAGGTGTACTGCATGCTTTATCATTTGTACTCATTTTACTGCAGTGTTGTGTTGCTGTAATGGTTTGTGCATAAAACAAATGTACAACAAAGCGTAACTTTAAGTTGGAAAAACGTCGGGTGAAGAGGACTTGTAAAAGAAAGACATAAGTATACTTTACGTGTGTTTTTATGTACACCCATTCAAACATTAATACTGAAGCGCTCTGATTTTAAGACGGGGCATGTCGCACATCTGACAAGCATAGTTTATTCGAAATTCTATAATGGTACTCTGACAGAAAACCAGTGGAATGTGTTGCTTTGGTGAGAGCTTACAGGGCACCTGAAAAGGTAAAGAAAAGCCAACAATTTCTTTTCACTTAGGCAACAGGTTCACACAAAGGCAAAAGCAATTTTGCGTATGTTAACACAGATAAGAATCGGTAAGCATTCAGAATAAACGAAATACTAACAAATCTCATTCAAAGGTAACTGATTTCAGGCAATTTGGCTATGATTCTAAGGGAACATGCATTACTGTGGTAGAATAAACTGTCACAATTAGCGGGCCACTGAAACAAGTGTTATAATCAAAAAGACATCACTTATTCAAATAACAATAGTATTGAAGCAATAGAAGTAGCACAAGCATAAAATGCACATTTAAAAAGCAGCATGGACATGTCACGCTAATAAATTACTTGGAAGCTGCCTTTCTGCCAGCAAAGTAAATACCGTTGTGGAATAGTGGCTTTAGCATCCACCGTGTTTGGCTGGTTTATCCCATACTGATAATTATGAGACTTAGATGGGCTAGTTGGTTGCTGGCTTGATGGAACATGTTATGATGGTGTTTGTAGTAAATTCTGCTTCTTTCGACGCCACGATCTCATTGGTAATCCGGACAGAGTGTTCCTCTGACCCCTGACAAAGTGCAATGAGCATGAGAAGGAAACGCCTCCTGCTTTTTAACTATATTGCACTATAACACTATAATATGGTCGTGCGTCGTCCTGAAGGGAACATCACCTTAGATGACTCTTGCACAGGAGGGTGCTTGGTGCACCTGAGTACTTCTGCCGGTCTCACTGATTATTGTCCCTTAAAGGCACTAAAATGACTCGTGATGGACGCTCGCGCGATATAGCTAGAAATGGGGGAGGCTGTACACCTGGCCTCCAAAACATGCATGTTCATGTGTATGCATGGAGTTGTCAGCTTGCTTATTTCCTGTGCTCTGTGTTTCTGTGTGGACCTGTGTGCTAGGCCATGCCACGGGCTGTGCCGAATGTTTGGTATGTTATTGGTACTTTCTTCATTAACAAGTTCAGGGCCACGATCTTGTAGCAATGCATTTTCTGATGCCGTTCTAATAGTGCTTCGTCAGTTGTCATACTGACACTGTGCCCATGTTGTCAGCATGGATTTGATGGAACATGTTATAACGGTGCATGTGAGGACGGGACATAGAAAGAGTGCACTGAGGACAATCGCCGAGCTTCAACTGAGGTTTACTGCAGCAGTTTCTGCACAGAAACATTGGACAAAACACCGCCATAGCGCACATTGTCAGCGCGATCATAGCACAAAGTCATCATGTCATACATCACTACAAACGTTCTCATCTGCACAAGATTAAAGACACATTTGTACGACACATTATACCCCATCATCAGTTTTCGCTTTTCAAACCCGCGAATTTGAAAACCTTTTCTTGCAAGTATATGTCTTTTCTTTTTGATAAATTAGATGACGCGATGTTAATGCAACCTTCTCCATTCTTTTTTTTTTATGAAATGCCCCAAACAATTCTCTGGAGTGCAAATACACCTTTGCAATGGTCAGCCAAGCGACCCCCCGCTACAAAAGCCTGCACGGATGCTCGATGCTCCCTCAAATGGTCATTAACGCATCTACCAGTTTGGCTGACATAACTGCCACAGGAGAGCGGGATGTGTTAAACCGCCTCCGTCTCGCAGCGTACGAAGCCCTTAACATGCTGTTTTGCACTCTTTTGTGAAGTGCGTGCACTGTTGACAGCATAGCACATTCGTGCCAGTTTTTCCGAGCGGAGGAGACTATGGGACTATTGGAACTCAAAACTTGTTAAGAAGTACATCGCACTGAACAGTATCAGATCCGCGCTCGAATGGTGATGCCAGCATCAGAAAGCTCGGAGTGCAAACAACCAAGAGGCTCAAGCAGGCGGGTTTTCCTGGTGAAACAATCGTTTCTGTTGTTGAAAGCCAGAAGAAACACGCAATATGCATGTATCAATATGGACACTCCAAGCGGATTTCTGCGGTCGGCGTCGCCGTTGCCGTCGGCACGCGCCGTATGCTGTATGTGCGAACGCACATACAGCGTCTGAGGGACTATAGCTTTCACGCAGAGCAAATGCGACGGCTACGTCACGCGTAAGGCCGTGGGGGGATGGAAGCGAGGGAGGGGGGCACCATTGTGTTACGGAACCAACTGCGACCCGGCGCAAGGGAATATGGTGATTCCATCTCGCGCGCGAAAGGAGGAAAGTGGGAAGGCATCGCGGGAGGGAGGGGGTGCGGCTTCTTTGCCAGCGACTGCGCACTTGTACTTAGCGCTGCTGCGACCTATCGCACTACCGTACCTTGAAGGCGATCTCCACTCGGCACTTACTTTGCATGCGCTGTGCTTTCGACGCTCCACTTTCCGTTGAAGCGATAGACCAAACGAACCTTCCCTCGCCGCTGCCGCCGCTGCCGCCGCTCCTGCTCACGCCAACGTTCTCATAGTGGTTGTCTGCGGTCATCGAATGTGATCGATTCATGCTCGCTTGTATGTGCTGACACCATGCTTTCTTATTCAGTTAGTAGGCGAATGTGGCCAAGTTTATTTAGCCGATAAAAATATTATCCTTACTCCGAATAGAGACGAGCGCTTTCATGGAGAGCGAACGCACGGTGGAGAGCAAAAGCGACCGCTCCGTCGCGCGTAAGGCCGTGGGGGGATGGAAGCGAGGGAAGGGGGGGGGGGCGCCGTTGTGCTACGAGACCAATTGCGTATTTAGCGGCCCGGCGCAAGGGCATCTGGCGAATAAATCTCGAAGAAATCTCGCGCGCGAGTGGAGCAAAATGGGAAGGCTGCGCGTGAGGTAGGGAGTGCAGCTTCTTCTCTGCCAGCAACTGCGCACTTGAACTTAGCGCTGCTGCGAGCTGTCGCGCACACCGTATCTTGAAAGCGACCTCTACTCAGCTCAAACAAAGATGAGAACGGTGAAATAAGGTAGGAACACACAATAATGCTGACTCAACTAGAAGTTTGTTCGTGACGACAAAGATATTAAGCACACTGGCCAACTTGACAAAGAAATAGCCATGCATGCGTGGCAGACAGCCCGGTGCAACGAAAAAAGGGAACGAAAGACGTGTTTTGTAGTATAAATATGCAGGTAAAAAAAGTGAAAGATGTCCTAAAGTGATACCACCAAACAAGGAGAGCTCTTTTAAAAATCCCAACTCTTTCCCATTAAGAGCAACAGATAGCTTATGCATTTGTCTTCTTTGCAATCAATAAATAAGGCTTCCATAATTTCTCTTGTGTTCTGGTCTTTGTGATGAAAAAATTGTTCGTTCTACCCCTTACAGCAGAAAACACAATTTTGTTTAATCACAAAGGCCACGCATACATGGTTTCTTTGTCAAGTTCCAATGTGTTTACAACCTGTCTTTAAGAATAAACTTCTAGTTGAGTCGGCGCTTGTATGTGTTCCTACTTATTTCATTATCCTCGTCTGTGCTGCTGCATCAAGTACGCATGTACCACTTGGTTAGGCTGATAAACATTCTCACAAGAAAAAGGAACTACCTCCACTCACAAAGTAGCCAATTCTTTACAACTAAAAGGCAGAACACATCGAAAGTAAGCCTTCACAGCGTCCATGAAAGTAAGTTTCACAGCGTCACAGCGTACACCACAGGGCAGAATAAAAAAATAGTTAAAAATCCCACTTGACGCAGAGTGGCAACAGAGATGCGAGCTTCCTGGTGAATCAGCCGCAGATCAATGGATGTCTCTTGCGAGAAACGACGCCAAGCTGTTCTTGACGAACGACACGTTAGCACCTGGGCTTTTGGTGCATGTGTAACCTGTAGAGAAGGGAATGTAGACAGATTTAGATAATACAAATTAAAATTATGTCACACAATAAACATAACCACGCACTAAATATTAGTACACACTACACTGGCAATTAAAAATTTGCGTCTCTTTCACGAGGGCCGTCGCGAAAATGATGAAATGGATTGTTACAGTAAATGTTACCAAAGATACGCACATCGATGTTTGTTTCACACCGGTGAAATATATTCCCGGCTCTCTCACAACACGAAAGACCATGCTATATTACACAGCCGATACCAAGCAGCAGTCCGAATCTTCGGGAGCAGCAGGGCAGACCTAAAAATTCGCCGAGAGCGATGCGCGCGCGAGCGTGCTAGTGAGAACCGGCACCGCTTCTTTGAAGCTTAGTATCCGCTGCTGCGTGGCTAAGAACGTTCCGCGCGATTTGTGTGCCGCGCGTTGCGTACGCGTCCTGTGCGCATTGCACGGTTGCGTCTGTGCAGTGAGCTATCTTCATGAACGTGCCATTCCTAGCCGCGCTAACGGTGCTCGAGTGCGGCGCTTAGCTTGAGGCGCCGATGAGCCGTCTGGCGTTCCTTTCGTTTTTGCAAGCAACGCACATTCGAGTCGGCCCAGCTCAAAGAGGTATCAGAGAACGGTGGCGCGCTTGAGTTATCACCTATTAAAAGCGTGCAGTACGCCTTAAACGGCAACACGTCACGTTTGATAAATATGCTTACTGCGGTTGGGGTGGCGATGTGTGATAAGGCAAGCCCGTCGGCGGCTTTGCCGACGTCGCCACCACGCCTCTGTTCATTTACGATGTGTATCCGTGTAATCATCGAGCCGATGCAGGACTTATCGGTAGGCTGTTCTCCGCACATACCGAAAAGGCGAAATATATTTTGCAGCACACCGCGACATTAGCCACAACGCAAATAGAGGCGCAATTAACGACTACGCGAGAAAATGTGCACACTAGCCTTAAGGTATACGATGAGCCACTACAGATTAAGAATATTTTTTTTTAATATCGCAGTGTCGCTCCAAAGGCGAAGCATCGATTGCGATAGCAAATTATTAGATAATATTACGAACATTTCAATCGAAGCAGCGGCGGCAGCAAGCGCTAGCTTCGCGCGCTTTCACTCCAGGGCATGCGGTTTGACTGCAGAAAGTGAACGGTGTGCTTAACATCTCACGATCGTCCAAGTGAAAAAAAAAAACGCGGCTATGTGCTCAAGAAAACGAAATCACTTACCTGTGTGCAGAAGTTAGGCTGCGGCTTTGTTCGCCTTCCTTCCATCATGAATTCTGCCGCGCAACTCATCAAAACTGCCAGGCTCGAACATCACCCGAAGACCAGTAGCTGCGTCAGCAAACGTCTTCAACGGATAAACATCCCACTTATCATCATAGAGCAATTTCACTAAAACTTGCGTCATGATGTCCAAAAACAAAAGAAAGATGCTTTCAACAAAGCGCACGCGGCACGAACCACCGCACAAGTTCAGACGAGTGACAGAGTCGAAAACCGGTCGCAGCCTCAGTGTCGTATTAAGTTAATAAAATTGTTCCTACTAAAAATAACCACTAAAATCCATAAATAATGATTGATGTTTTGTTCATAGAAAACAAAATAAATTTTGATGGAAAACCTAATTTGTAGCGTAAAAAATAAATAATACGATTAACAAAATTTCGACTACGAAACTAACGGCACACTGGATACCGTTGCAAAAGACTGCTCACAATAAAGTCACGCACGCACACACACACCTAAACACTCATGCTCAAACACTGGTTTGGCGTTCATTGCGTCACCTATGAGTAAAAGTTATTACTAATATCTTTATTTTTATGAACAATAACTTGTTTAACTAGTTTGCGCCATCTTTGCAGGTGACGCGGTAAAAAGTAGGGTATAACGTGGGCGCGTAACTGTTTGATTTCTTTCATTTCTCTTTGGCCTTCGTTTGTTTCACTGAACATAGGAGAGCTGCAGGCTTGGGAGACTTCCATGGCAAGAATTTTATCGCATGCTTCAGCAAGGCGAGTGTCGGGAGCCGCCACTGAGACAGCGATTAGCTGCGTAATGTTGCGGCTGTTGCTGAATCCGAAACTCTTTCAACGCGCTGTGCTCTCAAAGCGCGTTCGTTGTTTGATATCTAGTACCACGGTCGTTGGATAAAAAAATGTATTACGCTTTCGAGACACAGGGTGTGGCACAGGAATTTCTAAGACCTCTGAAGTGTATGTTTACAGCCTGTGCGCGCTTGCATCCTACGGCTCGCACAGCGCGTCCGATGCTCAAAGGTAGCGTCGTCGCTTGTCGGCGCCTGCCTTATCGCCACCATCCGCGCTGCCGCCGTGTCTACTTTTGGGGAACTCCCCATGCACGCAGTCACCGTGTTTGCAAGTGAATTTCACATTCTTTTGCTCCCTAAAACGTGCGCATTTTGGATCGCACCTATGGCTATGCCATATGTTGTATGTTAAAACGACGATGGCATTTGTACGCCGGCGAGCAAGTCACTCGTGGGCGATCATGAAGATGGTTCAACGTCGCAGTTTCTACGTAGCGTAAACGGCTACGAAAGCGGGCTGGTCCCGGACATAGTACAGTGAGTCTAACATGGCGCCTCAAAGCGCGAGCTGTCGCAAGAAGACGAGGAAGTTACATGGGGCGCGCGCGCCGAGCATTCAAAGCGCTGACTGGTTTCGGAACGAGAGACGTACGCGTGCGCTCGTGGCCTAAAGGTTAGAGCACCGGGCTGCTGCGCTCGAAGGTCAACGTTCGGTGCCAAAGTCGGTCACACACTGTTTTCTTTTTACGAAAGCGAGCCCAAACTAGAACCTACCTACCTACCGCAAAGTGACAAGAATGAGGCAAAGAATGCTTCTTAATAAAGTTTTGAAATGTCGCCTTCATATTCGAGTCCTAATTAGTATATGCTAAACTCAACTGCTGCACAACAAAAAAACAACTACGAAAATCAACACAAATTACTCAATAAATTATTTATTGAGAAGCTCTCAATGGTAATATCATTGTGCAACTGTTGAGCGAACTCAAAGACTTTAGAGATTTTGTTGAAAGTCCGTTGATTCAACAATACCCCAACAATACGTCAATAGAAAATCAAGTCATTGTTGTACGGGTAGTAGGCGATAACTGACAAAATACCAATGGTTTTTGTCTATTTTAGGCTGGCGGATCATAACGCATCCAAAATTAAACACAGTATTCAAGGACGGGCGCTCGGGCTTCATCACGAATTTGTCAGCGCTTTGACATGAGACTCGCAGGGAAATGTCGGTAGCATGCCGTAATTATTTACGTTCCTCACTTTGTTTACAAGTGTATTGTCGCTTTACAGAAATCCTTGATCGGGCATATTTAGCCTGTCAGCTTTTTCGTTTATGCTGAGCGCCGAGAATAGTGTGAATAGGGGTAAATGTTATTCATTGGGTAGTGCTTCCTGAACACACCTCAGAGGTTTATGTTTGTGTGTCACAGACCCCGAATTTTTCGGAATGTTGTCGCCTGTTCTATAGCAAAGGAGTATGTGTCCAATCAGACTCACCGCGTGACACGAGTGTTCGTGCGTGCTCGAGAATCACATTCTCGAGCACGCACGAACACCAGCGACTTCGCTGAAAGGTTCGAGGTACACTCGATGGAGATATCGTTGGTTCTTCACTATCTAAATTCAGAGTTTTGTTCTCCAAGCCACTACAACGTTACACTAACATGTAATTTTGATATGCACGTGCTCTTCCGCCCGAGCTTAGAGGCGTATAAAGTGTAAATGCTGTGGTGGCGCGCTCGGGGTGGAAAGCGCTCCTGTTCTCCCGTCACCCTCTCCTCTTGTGATCGCTACGGGAAAAGGTTGCCGAAACTGAAGAGAAGGAATATCGCCTTTCGTACTCACACTCACGCTGCTATTCGCCCCGAGATCTACGAGCGGCGCCCTCTCGCATGTGACCTGAATAGGGGGACTCGGCTTGCGCGCCGCGCGCGTGCTCGCCATGTGAGGGCAGCTTGAAGCTGTCGGCTGTCCTGGTGTGCTCAAGTTATGCAAAAGCGAGTCTGCAGGATTTTAGGGGCGAAGCACCTTAGGGCCGAGCCTTGTCCTCCCCTCGTCGTCGTTGTCGTCCGTAGCTCGGGATTGCATGGAGCCCGCTAGGGGCGCTGCAGTGCACAAGGGCATTCGTTCCCGACGCGCGCTCTCTTTCTCGCTTCAGCCATGGATGATAACGGACGGTGCACAAGGGCGTTCGTTGCCGACGCGCGCTCTCATTCACGCTTCAGCCATGGATGACAACGGTCGCTTCTGATAACGGCGCGCCCACTATGGATGAAAAGGCGAGAGTGGCTGTTCTACTGCAAGCGGAGTCGTGGGCTCGGAAAACTGCTGCAGCACGGCGACGCAGACAACAAGCGGACCCGGAGTCAAGGGCCCGGGAAGCTGCAGCAAAACGGCAACGCCGACAAGTGAACCCGGAGCTGGGGGCTCGCGAAGCTGCTGAACCGAAGCTGAACCGAGCATCGGCTCAGGTAGAGCCGAAGACCACCAACCTCAGGTAGAGAACGCTTCCGGCATTCTACCGCCGCTACCCGCTCGCTCGCCGCCTCTGGATCCGCTTACCGGCGCCGTGCTTGAACCGAGCATCGGCGCCACCAACCTCAGGTAGAGAACGCTTCCGGCGTTTTGCCACCGCTTCCCGCGTTTCACCGCCTCTGGGTCCGCTTGCTGGCGTCGAGGGATTCACGGTTAACGGAATGATACCCCGGTGCTTCACCCACTCATCAACATTCACTTCGTGGATATGCGGCGATTTTTTACTAGTATATACGGAATGTTCCAGGACACTATATTCTGCGAAATCTAGCCGAATAGTTGTCATCACGGTCAGTGTGGCTTTTGCTCCTGGCAGCGCCTCCTTCCTGGCGTCGTCTGCTAGTCATCAGTGGACATACGTGCGTGTACGGCGTTGACTTCTCGCCATTGCTTTTCCGTTTTCATGGCGCACTCACAACGATTTGACAGTTCATTGACAATGAACGGCGGAATTTGGCCTGCGCTGTGCCGGCGCTGTAACAGCGTGTTTGTCTGTTCAGCGCGTGCTGCGTTTTCGGTCGCCTATTCCGTTTACTACAGACATTCTAATTTTGTTGCTGCCCAACGCGTTAAGCATATCATGAAAGAAGTTTGATGACATTCTCAAGAAACTAGGTGGTTGCGGCGGTGCGTTAATGCATGCATTGCTTTAGCGGCATTGCCGCAAAAGGAGGTCTGGGACGTCTGATACAAGAGCGAGTATAGTTAGTGAGCAAAACAAAACTACGTAGTCTTGTGCTGCAGTACTGACCTTCGCATAATATTTAATTAAAGGTAATTATTTCCACCGTGACACAGCTCGCCGGGGCATCTTAGTCGGCTCAGCGTAACCCGTTCCCTTGCTCCTACCGTGGGTAGCGTACAAATTCCGCGGGCTCGATTCATCTAGCGATAATAATTAGTGCTATCGCGTAACAGAAACAGGCTCCAACTTTTTCTTAGATCACGTTTCCAATATATTTTGCTATGTAAGCAGGTCATACCTATTCAAAAACAAAACAAGAACATTGATAAGTTAAGGTTTCCTGGGAACTATGCCGAATAAATTGCTGGATCTCTAAACACACAAAAAAGGAGGGGAGAGGGGGTGAGGCACACTTATAAAGGCGAAATGTTTACAAGCATTTTTGGACTTTTAACATGATATTTTTTATTACGCTGATAAAATAATGTTGTCCGAGTGGCTTACGGTAGTCGGCCGGTGCGTAGACCGTAAATAGTATTGTCTTAATCTAAAGAAAGAATTCTTTTTCTGCGTTAGAAAGTGGTAATGAGATTTATTTGCAAGAAAATTGTTTAAAGCATGCTTGATCATGGGGAACGATAGAGCGTGATGCCCCACTAATGTTCAAGGTAAACCGCTTCTCAGTAAAACAAAAAAAATTGTTGTCGGAAAAAGTTTTAACCCCAAGTTACTGCAATTACAAGCAAAATGTTGTACTCGCATTCAACTACAATGCCGCTTTGTCAACGTAAAATTTTGCGCATGAGCGCTGTGGTGGTGCTTAATTTCCAAAGCTATGCTGATTCTCATTTACTGGCTAGGAGCGATGTTTTATGACTGAGTCACGAGGTCATGTCGCTGCCCGCAAGCAATGGGGTTATATGAAAAGTGAAAATATATGTAACAAATAAATTGTGAGGTCTTACGCGCCAAACCCATGACAAGGTTATCAGGCACGTAGTTTAGGACTCGGGATTAACTTTGACCACCTGGGGGTTATAGCCGAGCACCTAAATCTAAGTACAAACTAGCCTGTTTGCAACTCGCCCCATTTAAGTGAATCCGCCACGGAAGAGGTCGAATCAGCGACCTCGAGCTAAGCCGCGCAATGCCAGAGCTATCGGGAGGTAACATGGGGTGGTTGTATGGAAGATTCATTTACAATACAAGGTTTGATGTCGTCAAAGTGCTGGCAATAATAAAACTAACGCTAAAAATACAGATGGCAATTGGAGAGCGCCGTGCTAAGCGAGCACGCAGTGAGAACGGGAGCAAACACATGAAAATGAAGCTATTCTATCCGGAGCGTAGCAGACGACAAAAGCGAGTCCTCCCACTGACGTCACCGGCTCACCGTTTGAAGCTTCGCCATCGTTAGCCCACGAGGCGAATAGACACAACACACATATGCCGAAGTGGCTTTTTATATTATTTAAAAGAAACTTCTTGGGTTTTACGTGCGAACCCAGGATGTTGCTATGAGGCACGCTGTATAGTGATGGGCTCCAAGTTAGTTCCTGCAGCCTGGAATTCTTTACTTACATTTAACGGTTAGCACACGAGCATTTATTGCATTTTGTCCTCTTTGAAAAGCTTGTGACATGTAAAGTCAGGTGGACTATCACATTAGATGAGCTGGTTACCGACTTGATTCTCTATGCGTTGCGCAATGAAACAAGACACTTAAACTCAGTGCACCAAGTATACGCCTTCAAGTGTGTCATTGCTCTATAAAGCAAATAGTTTTATAAACATGTTTGGCTATTCGTTTACACTAACGGCCAATGTCAATGATTAATGCAGAATTTTGCCGACCTTTATATGGAATAAACGTGTTAGCTATAGAAGTTTGATATATATTTGTTAAAATATTCCCGTACGGTTTTTTTATTGATTGAATGCTCATTCGATTCATAACAGCTGAATTTATACTGAATCACGTGCCTTCTCGAAGGGCCTGTTTTTTATTATTTTAAATAGCCTTATAGAATGGTCGGTATATTCTACGGCTTTTTCAGTCAACTGAGGATTTATTGGATGGGATTCATTTTTGAATACCTCTTGCTAAATCATGGCAATGTTCTTGGCTCACCACACAGAAGTATTTCGCCTATTACAATGTAAATAACTTTATTGAATAGTGAGAGAACGGCATTGGTCATTTATTTCAGCTTTTTAACGTGTCCTTTTTTGTTTGATGATAAGGTGCTTGTATTCTTCTGAGCCCTAGGTATACTTGAAGTTTTGAGTCATTGCGATAAACAGTTGAAAGCTTTTCGAGTAAAATATTCCCTGATGTTTTATCTAATCGGACGCTATTTTGTTTCCTGTGGCCGCTTTTTGTCTGTACATATCTCGTGAAATCCTTCTGCACTTATCCCTATCTACACAAGAAAATTTACTGTTTGTGACTACGGTCAATCGTAGGGCATGAGCCTGTTCTATTTGCGGTACAAATAAGTATTAAGCTTTACTGCGGCCTTTAATATGCCATCAAACTTGGTGATATTGACTGTTCATCTTTTCCTATATTTTTTTTTATTTATTAATACTGTGAACCCTCATAGAAGGTCATAACAGAGAGGACAATACAATTACATACATGAAATATGGACAATGTCAGTGTACGCAAAGTTGCTTAACACTTGTCAATTCACAGTGAATAAGATGTTCACTTGAATGCTGTTCAGCACAATTATGTCATTTATCAAAATACGTACAATGAACATCAAGTCGCACATATCACTTGGCACTTCAAACTAAATTTATAACTCCCGTAAATACGCCTCAGGAGCACTTTCAAAGTATGTGACATCTTTTAGGCTAACATAGCGTTTGTCAATTGGTTCCACATTTCTATCGCATCCAGGGAAAAATGTATCGCTGTTAGTTCGGTACGGATTTATGACGTAGTCGTGGTTAGTTCGCGGGTTTCTTTTGCCTGGAGCATGTACATATTTGAGCTTATCAATCTTAAGTTGATCCTGCATTATTTGATAAAGTACCTTCAGCCTAAATTTCTTTCTGCGTACCTCAAGAAGATCAAAGTTGCAACGCTGTAGCATCAGCGTGACCGATTCCTTCCTTCGGTGCGTCGAACAAATAAAACGCGCCGCCAGTCTCTGTATCCTTTCCAACTTCATCTTAAGCGTTACTTGATGGGGGCTCCGAACAACGGCTGAATATTCTAGTATCGTTCTAATGAAGGTGGTGTATGCAATAAGTTTTACATTACGCGATGCATGCTCCAGTTTTTTTCTCAGAAAGTATAAATTTTGATAGGCTGTCATGCAGACGTTATCTATGTGTTCGTTCCATGTCAAATTTCGTGTTATTGTAACCCCTAAGTACTTGAACTATATTCATCTGCATCCATAAAATTCCAAGTTACCTTCTAATCGACTTCATACTGCCTCATCCGTTAATGCTTCCTCAAACATTTATATCTTATATTTTGCAACGCTAGTTATTTTGTTCGTCATGATCATTTTTCAGTTTAGCCAATTAAATTCAATCTCTGGAGGAGGGCACGTTCATGCGTGTCTTTTTTACAGCAAGGCTGTTATAGGCTAGGTTCGAGGAGATTGCGTCCGTAGAAAACCGCAAGTGTAGTGTACAACAATTTCAGACACTGTCCACTGTGCAGAGCAAGGCATTCGAACTGACCCTTGCACTATAACAACTTTAACTGTTCATGCGACTGAAATCATTTATTAGGTATACTGAAATGTGAAATTTCATTTAAGCCAACTGATGAAAGCAAACCCTGTCTGGAGTCCTTTTAATTGAATCTCATGGAAACCTTAGAGCTAAGAAGGTAATTATCCAGAATTCTCTGAGCGGTATCCTGTAATTTGACCTCGGAGCAGCGCTGGCAGTAGCAGTCCTCTTAGCAAGAGGGTTTTTACAGCGAAGCTGTTATTGACCCTTTTCGCGGAGCAGTTTGTTCTCTAGAAACGAGATGGCGCTTTCGGCGGCGCGCCACACGTTGCCTAACGAAAGCACACGCATACGAAACCATTACTTCCTTTGTCCTGTTTCTGTGCGATCAGCTGTCGGAAATGCAACTGGGTTTTCGCTCACACCTTGTGCTCCATTCCTGCTGCAAAATGTAGAGCGGTGAATTGAAGGCGTGTGCAGTAGTCTACGAAAATAGTGAATGGCATAGAGGGAATGGAGAGGTGTGACCACGTTCACGAACCGTTGCACACACGGCCCGCCTGTGTTGCCCGTCCTTCACGATACACGATATTCCTCGTAGATAAAAAAAATCAGTCATCCACCAGCGTTGTTTCGCTAACCTCCAAAGAAAAGACTTCAAGTCTGGAACGTCGGCAAGAGCGAGTACCGCTCGTTAAACAATGATAAAGGAAGTAACGCCGCTTCCTGGCATTGTCCTTTGTGACAAAAGAGCTTGCCTCTTGTCTCTCCTACTCCGTTATCTGTACCTTCAGTTTCACGTTCTGAAATAAGTGAATATTTCATTCATAATTTCTATTCTATCCTGATTGTCTTTAATCAAAATTTTATGTTTGTTCATGAGCTCCACCCTGAATTCGTCCGTTTTAGAGCGAAGTTTCCTTTGCGAACCCTCCCCGACTTTCCTGACCGGCACTTCTGGCTGGGTGGGTGCTTCCCTGTTGGATAGCTCGCACGAACGACAGTACTACCATTTTTACTACCATTATAGGCATCCAGGCTCTTGGCCTTGTTTGCTATGAAATAAAAAATAAAGACATAAATAAAAGATATATGGATATTTTAATTGCAAGAAATATACGTCATCGAGAGCTCAATTCCTTTTATTAAAGTAAACCTTTCTTACGTGTCTAAGCCTACTTTTCTTGTAATTAGGCCACAATTTCCCGTACACATCTATCGTGGCAACGCCAACTACCTCTTTGAGGCGATTGCCGCGCGCTGATGATGATGATTATTATTTTCATACTATGGCACACGCCCTCCACGCGGTATTGGAAATGAAGCGGGCGGTACATTTAACATGAACAAAAAGAAGGAAATAAATAAAAGGCAATGTAAGAGTTGTCGCATTACGTAGTAGGGGTGTTTACACCAGAGATGCAGGAATAAAACACAAACATTTATAGCGTTTTATTAACCTCGTCACGCAAACTTCGCTTCATGTAAATTCCAAAATGTGTGTTCAATGTGTTGAATTTGCATAGTATTCTTACGAAGGTTTTATATTGCTTGAATGCTTTGAAAAAAAGCCCCAAAAACTTTTGGTAAGAGAGCTTCAGGGATGCGCTATGTGGTGTGCATAGCAATTTAGCACACATTTTACGCTTACGCAGAACTGAGGCAGACATTGTGAAAAAATTCGGCACTGCTCTTTTCACCTAGTGCAGGAAAACTTTTCTTCTAAAAGTGTTATAGTCAGTTGTATACTAGCAGACCAGTGAGTGGCTGTGCACCCGGATGTATTTCATAGTTTATGATCAAAGATTGTTTGTGGAAAGGTGGAAAGATGGAAGGTGGAAAGGTGGAAGTGCTGAGGTCCTCATCGAAAACTACATCATGAGTACTTAACGAAGACAGTTAACGTGGAAAAAACGAATGGGCGACACATTCAGAAATATGATACTGACTTGATTCAGTGCTGATATGTAAAGATGACACTGCGCTGCTGTCTGACATCGTCGCCACTTGTTACATAAATGGACGTGTAAGGCCGTCACACAAGAATAAAAAGTGCGCGGTGTGGCATGTGCAAGTACGAGTTCTAACATATTGAGGTGTGCATGGCTGCTCGGCCACCACATAGGCGAAATGTTGTTGAATTTCAGATTAAATGTTGAACTATTTGGCCTGATTCACACGGCCGTGTTCTGTCACTGTCATGCCACCGGCGCCCTGTTCAGGGCATAGTGTTTACTCGCCGGTTTCTACTCACAAACGAAATGCCGTTATTGTTGGCCTACGTTCTTAGCATCTCCGAAGTGTCGATTTTAAGGAAAAAGTGGCGAGGAAACGTTTTGTCCTGTAGGGCGCCGGCTGCCATGACGGAGACGGGACGAGGCGGATCACGCCTGTTTCAATCAGGACTTGCAGTGCGAATGTTTACTGACATAACATCATTGCGTTCCGGCGTCACGGTGATTTACTTACATGTCTTCAAAACTATTTACTAGCGAAGTTATTTCTCCTCGTGATGTTCTTGGTGATTATGTTCTTGTGATTTTGTTGCACTTGTGTAGAAAATGCTGACAGCAGCCAAGAATTCTGTATTGGCTCTGCTCTCCTGAGCAAGAACGGCCTAAAATGTATTTAGAAAACCTATTTCCTATCAATATTTTATTTTGCAGCTGATTGGTGACTATCAAGTGCAATATATTCAACAGCGTTTAGTCACTTCTGCATTTTTCTGGAAGTCATGAGCCTTAAGTGTCTAGCCCTCTGCTCTCTCGTGGTCATCATTTTAAGCGTGCATACAAGTAAGTACCGTTTAAGCTTCGAGCATGCATAGATTACAGGTAGTACTGACATTTTGTCAGATTCATATGAAGGGGACTGAATATTTGCAGGTATGTGTGAACAGATGTATGTAAGGCTATGTTTACATACAGGTATACGTCAACTAGCGTTGGAGAAATTGCCTCCTTGTCTGAACCCTTTCTTGACCGGTATTTTTCTGCCTTTTCGTGTGAAGAATTACGGTAGCTGTGGAATCTTTCAGATATTTGCAAAGATATTGAGGCATGCTCTTTTACTACGGAATGTTTCCATCACAATTCATATTTATGCTGCGTGGATTCACTTTTCGCATTCTGTGGAAGACATATGATGATATGAAATCCTTCGAATGCTATTTTATGCATGTTTTGAAGAAGTTTTCTAGTTATAACACTTGAAAGAGTTAGGAGTGAGGACCAACGATCAGCAAGATGGCATTACCCTCTTCAGTAACGCCGAAGACTTTAAAGAAATGATTGATGACCTTAACCGACAAACCACAATTGTGGCTCAGCAAGTGAGCGGCGGTTCTGTCGGAGCTGGTTCTTTAGCGTTCAGTGAGCCGTGCCGAACCGTTCCGTGAGAGCTGGGTCTTCTGCTGGGTTTCGAGGTTTCGTTTGCTGACGTTAGGGTGTTGGCCGGCGTGGGCAGATTCGCGCTACTCGTACTCGCTCGCAGTGTGTTGTGTGCGCAGCAGTCCCTTTGGTTTCTTGTGCATCCTATGGTGTGGCACCCGCTGCCACCGAAGGGAGAAGTAAAGAAGCCTTAATTGGCAAAGGAAGGTACCGTTCGTTGCCTGCTGCTGTTCGAACGATGTCTCCCCAAGTAACACAGAAAGTTGTGTTAACGTTGCCTGATTGTAAGAAATGTCACGCAACGTTAAACAGCCAACCTCAACGTTGAATGTACGTTGCCAGCTGTACGTTGAAGTGATGTCACAAATAAATGTCACAGCAACATCCCGACACCCACGTTGTGTCAACGTTGCATGTAAACATCAATTTCACGTGTAAATGGTAGCAATGTAGCAACGTTACAAAACAGCACGTTCCCAGAACATTGCTGGATGTCACCAATATTGACATTAATGTCATGCCAGGCTGCTGTAGTATTTCGCATGTGTACATTTATGCAAATATAAGATATTTTCATTTTCAACTGAACATTTATCTTTATCATACAGTGAGGTATGGTGGTTATGCAGTATTTAATATTTTCTAAGGAACACCATGCTAAATTATGTTTATTGTGCTTCTCCACAGATAAGAACTGCTACAAAATTTATTAAATAAATGGCAGAAGCATTCACATGGCAAAAATGCTAAGTGTTTCAACGGTTCAATAGACAAAGTTACGCATAAAACTATTTCCATCTTCCACACCAAATGCACAAGACCTTGTGAATGCTTACATGCCACATGCACCTAAAAGTGGAAACATTAAGCAGTCGCCATCATGAATAGGCACAAGCCCCATGATACCAGCTGCATAAAAGTGATGAACACATCCAGACTGCACAGTGGATACACACAGATCATATCTACTTGTCTATATGAAAAGCAGTGAATTATTTCAGTTCACGTATGGTTTACATCATAGAAACGGCACTAGAGCAAAGGGCTATAAGCCACCAATACGGCTGCAAACACATCGTACACCAGCGCACATTTGTTCCGCACACCACTATTGCCCGCACACCATTATGTTTGTAATTAACCCCCCCCTACGATAATGCCCAACTCGGGCGCTGTAGGTATTTGTAATAAATAATTAAATAAACACCACATAGGACACATTCACGCGGCAGAGACATGTTTTTAGGAGGAATATTCGCGAGCCGCACGATAAACATAGAAGCCATGGACGACAGGAGAAAAACCCGCGCGCATTCAACACACCGACACGAAAGGAAATGCGGACGATCCGGGTGTAACCTGCGCTGCACGAGCTATCAACCCTCGTGGATTTGACCCTTTCCGACTCAAACAGTCACAACGCGCACGGAAACATCGCACACTGCACATCTGTACCTCCGATATCGTGTGAACAATTCCTGAGGCTACAATTCATGTTGACATTAGAAAGTTATTTAAAACTAAGTGACGGCGTAGGGAAAGTAGGCAGCATCGCGAAACGTCATGGATTGGCTTGGAGACGGCTTCGAGACAGCCCAAACCGTTCAAATCACGCCACAGCGACGGCTTCATAAGGATAACGTAATCTGATCTCGAAGGTCATGCTTTTGCTGGCTGCAGACGGCGGAAGCAATTCAAAGGTAAAAATATGTGATAGAATTTCTTTCTACGCTAAACTATAGTGTAAAATATAGATTGTTCTATGGTTATTTTGTCTTGCAACATCTATACGTAGTTGGGTGCAACGAGCCACAAAATTTTAGTACGTGAGTGTACTGATTAATATCTTTGGCATCACAGAGGCCACAACAGTCTCACAAGTATGCAGGTTGCGCTGTTGTTTTTCCTCCGTGTTCTGTGATGGCGGTCGTATATGCGGGGTTCACGATGCGTTTTTCTTGATCGTGTGTTTTTGTGTTTGCTGTAATAAAGTGGGTCGCAGTTAGCGTGCACAGAAGTGCCTGAAGATACCTTGTGTCATGCTGCAAACTCGCCGTATGTGTGGCGCGCCAGGCAAATGCGGACCAACGATTGTATGCCACGGAGTGCGGCCCCTTTGTTTCTCGTTGGGGAAAGTTGGGTGGAGGTCGCAAAGAAATAATGCGTGTTAGCGCGCCTCAGCTCGTCCATTACGCAGCGGCATGCATGCGGGGAGTAATATTGTCGACGCAGCACCGGCAACTTGAAGAGCGCTTTGCGACCGCGTCGTACCATTGAAAAGGTAAGTAATCGTGCTGGTTAACTACACGCGGGCGAAGTTATGACTGGTGTTGTAGACGTCTGTTACCAGCCTTTGGGGCCAGTATTGCCAGACTGCCTGCCAAATTTGACGGGAAAAAACACCGTCAAATATAGCGACCGCATTGACGCCGTTTCCGAGACGCACACAGTTGCCAACTCCCGGTAGTACCGTACTTTTGCTCCATAACCCGCACGCTTTGTGCGGGCCCAGTTCTCCGACGGTACGACCCGAAACCGATACGCGTCGCATAACACTCGAGCCGCTTTCATGCGCGATGGGTGCTACGCATACGTGTTGAAGCTTTGGCTGAGCGAGACCGAGATGCGTCGCATAACACTCGGTCCATTTTCTTGCGCAATAGGTGCTACGTATACGTGTTGAAGCTTTTGCCGAGCGAAACCGAGACGCGTCGCATAAAACTCGGGTAGCTTACTTGCGCGATGGGTGCTACGTATACGTGTAGAAGCTTTCGCTGGATCTGAAACTCAGACGCGTCGCACAATCCTCGGGGCGCTCTCCTGCGCTGGCTGCGAGGGGACGACGCGAAACCGCGAGGCTTCGCATAACACTCGGGAAGCTTTCTTGCACGATGGCTGCTACCGCGCAAGAAAGCGGCCCGAGTGTTGTGCGACGCGTCTCAGTTTTGCATCGTCCCGTCGCAGCCAGCGCAAGAGAGCGCCCCGAGGAATGTGCGACGCGTCAGAGTTTCAGATCCAGCGAAAGCTTCAACACGTATACGTAGCACCCATCGCGCAAGAAAGCGGCCCGAGTGTTATGCGACGCGTCTCGGCTTCGCTCAGCGAAAGCTTCAACACGTATACGTCGTACCGTCGGAGAACTGGGCCCGCACAAAGCGCGCGGGTTATGCAGCAAATTGCAGTACTACCGGGAGCTGGCAACTCTGCGCGCCTCGGAAACGGCGTCAATGCGGCCGCTATATTTGACAGTGTTTTCGCCGTCAAATTGGGCAGGCAGTCTGGCAATACTGGCCCAAAGTCTGGCAACAGACTTCTACAACACCAGCCAGAACTTTGCCCACGCGTATTGTGCGAGCTTCTCGTGTGTGCATAGCGTGCGCGAACGTAGGAAATAGAAGTGCCGCGACAGCAGTGAAACCTGTGCTGACGCTTGCTGAACGCTGATTGTCAGCACATAGTTACGCAAGTTTATTGCTTCTATGCGAAATTGAAAATCTTGATAAGCGTTTTCTTCCGATGAGAATTAGAACGTTCGGAAATAATCGTGTTCATCATGTGCGCGCTGTGCGTGAGCTCCCGCTTTTCTGCTGAAGTTGCATAATAACGACTCATTTGCCTCTTCACCTATTCTTATTGCAATGACGTTTCCTGGCTTATAAATGCTTCGGCGTTGTGAATAATCTGTGCTTACGGAGTTTTCGGTTTACGACAGTTCTAGAGAAAAAAAATGTAAGCAATCACAGCTTGCTACTAGTACAACTTACTTTTAAAGATGAGATGTTTTGACATACCTTATACGTAACTAAACATGACAGGGGAAAGTTGCTTAAACTGAGTCATGAAAAAAATTTATTGTTTTGTAAACAAACATTTCTTTGCTATGTGCTGCTGCTGCGTGTCAATAATTTTACTGTGATGAAAGGGTCCCCATTATCAAGACATTCATCAGGGACCTCTACTTTGTGCTCTGTTGCCACCCTGCACTCATGCAAACATTGTTTTCGTGTCTATATTTAGATGCTCCATGCATGTGTAGACAATTTGACCGCTTTATAAAGCTATGCGCCACTGCTATAAGTTGACACAGAACTTATTTTATAGTTGCGAGGCTGTGACCCACAGCAGTGCCCACATAACAAAAGAGCCACCAGACCCCTTGGCTATGTATGCCTGCCGTAGCGCAGCGTGTTCTCTGGATGGTCGGTTCAGGTATGTATGTAGTGTACGTGTTCCAAAACGTAGCATCTCGGTATCATTCATGGATAAGTTAATAGACGTTACTCAAAACAGCTTACTAAATAGTCCAAATATTTATGCAACTTGCTGTTTATTTGTGTTCATAGCTGTTATGCACACCTTATCCTGTTCTATATAAAACTAGACCTAACATGTCCTGATAAGTATTTTTACTTGCATCAATCGCTTCGCTGAAAGTTACATTTTAATTTTGTTTAGTACACACTCAATCACTTTTTATTTTGGTTTTCTTGTTTTGAAACTGTTTCATATGCTGTAGGTTTTATTTCCGAATTTTTTGTGTTTATGCTACACTCTTGTGCAGCTTCTGTGCATGTAAGAAGTAAGTATAATGGGGCAAATATGTCATAGGTGTAAGCACACAGTGTGCTTACCATTGTTTAACATTCATATTTACAATCTTTTCTGTCTTGTTACCAGAATAACTGCAACTGGCAAATACACATTTGATGAGCTTAAACTTCTTGAAATGATACATGAAGGCCAGTATTCACTGTGCTGCAGTTACTACAGTTCTGAATTGTATTCTAGTAAGCTTGCTTTTTTTTCTCCCATTTTTTAGTATTCTTGGCAAGCTATCCCCATTCATGCAAGTAGGCATTGTAGCAGTTGTGAGTCTGTTTCCAGTTACATCATTTTTCACTTTAGGTCAACACAGCATAGAACACATACTTAACTGGTAGGTAGTTCATTTTATTGATGCTCTATCATTAAAAAGGAACACTATTTCGAACATTGTGCGAAACTGGCTGCTTGCTCTTGCTATGGTGTTTTCTGGCTATTGCAATGTTGCTCGTCAAGTGAATTTGATTTCAACTACGCCACACAGAACATTCTGATTGGCTTTAGTGTAATTTTATTAGTGACGATCAACCAACAAGCCCTAATTGTACAGCTGTCAAGACTTATTTCTAATACTTTGGGTCCCTTTTCATATCTTCTGTTTCATCCTGTGTATTCTGTCAGCACAGTGGGCAGTCGGTCTATTCATTCTGCTTGGTGCTGCTCAGGTCAGAATATGTTCAACCAGCAAGTGCAAATTATAATGATATCTTTAAGACTTCGTTTACTGAGTGGATGAATTGAAAGCATTATATCTAATTTTAAGAGTATATTTCACAAAAATACCAGTGTCTAGAACAAGCATCATCTGCACAGCAACTCTTATAGATTTAAGTTACGTAGGCAAATATCTATAGCTATGTATACTAGTGCATATACTTTCTACATGTTAGCTAGTGCTTTAGGTACACGAAACAGCCTATGTTGTCACTACTCAAGTCAAATTTATGGTTGATGCGCCGCTTGTTTTTGTTGTGCACTTACACTTACTTCTGTGGTATCTTAAGCACTGTAGACGCCTGACAGCTGAAGTATTTGTAGTAGTGTCGAAGCTAACTTGGCACCTACTATTGCTACAGTATGCCAACAGATACCTATCACCGTATTTGTGCATTTCCTGAGTACCAGCCGTGTTTGCTAGGTGAAATTTGTAGTGTACTTATGAGTTTGCCGGTCAGTTCATGTAACTTTTCAGGATAGAATTTACACGGGGAGGAAAAGGGTACCATACAACATGACTGCTGCTAACTGACCTTTTTTTGATGGAAGGATTAAAAATAACAACACTGGATGTGTGCTCATATTGTGCACAATTTTTTTAGAGGGAAGGCGTAAGTTGTAATATAAAGGCATAAAATCACGATAAACGGTATTTGTGTAAAAAAAATTAAATATGCTCAGACTAACTTCCATCACTTGTCATCTAGAAAGGACGCCTTTTTTTCATGAATTGATCATGGATCATCAAGGGAAGCAGTAGAGCTGTTTTCTGAATTTTTTTGTTTTTCAAACCTTAGTAGCCGCTGCTCGCATGAGGGGACACTGTGGAGGCTGAATTCACCAAAGCGATGTGCTTATGCATTCGAATAAGTGTGTTTTGTTCCGATAACAATATGTGGTTTCTTGTTTGGACATTACAGTGTGTTCGAAAGTAAAAAGTCAAATTAACCGAGGTCAAGTTACTGAGAGTTGACTGTATATATGTGTGATTTTTCGTTGTATTGTTGTGTAGGTAGCCGACATAAAACTTCCTTTTGCTGTTCTTTTTTTCGTTAAAGCGCGCCCCAGCTATGCTCTGATAAAGTGCGGGCTTGCCAACTGGCATCTTTTCAACAAAAGCTTACCCCATAACATCTTGTACTGCTATAGTGAGGAACCACAGAACTATATCATGGAAGTCCACAAAGCTGAGGACTCGCTGGACGTAACAAGCAAGTGATACAACACCAGTTGCCTGCTCGACATGCCACTCAGCATATGATGATGTGATGACGAATAATATGTTGTGTGAGTGCTCCAGGCTACGAAGACATTGTTTAAACATATCTGACGCTGCACATTAGGGCTTAAAAAAGGACAATTGCCAATAACAGCCCACGCGACACTACAGTCCTTCACTACAGTCGACACTACAATCCCCGTCTACAGTCTATTTCGACACTACAGTGCACGTGACACGTCACTCCTTGTCTGTCGTACTCACTTTGTCCCGTGCTAGCGCTGTTTGTTCCCGTCCTAATGAAGTACTAACCAGCCCAGACCAGCACACTCCGTCTGGGACTTCATACATGAGGCATGGATGGACAATTTTTGTGATTTCTCCCTTTCTCCTCTATTTACCCCATTTCCCTATATAGTCTTTAAAGCCAGTAGTTTCTATGCACGTACAAATTTATCGGTAAATTGCAGTGCAGATGAAGGCAATAACAGAAGAGTCAAGACGACAGACATGCGGCAACTTTTAACAAAGAGATTTATTTTCGCCGACCCATGTTTATAGCCGTCCGTCACCACTTTGCACATGCGCAATTCGCACCCTTAGGAAGAAAGTTTACTCTTTGTCTGATAATTGTACAGACGGTGTGCTCATACACACAGAGCCAAGTCGCGCAAAATTTCAGCCTCAATAATTTCTCGTGTTAGTTGATCACCGCTTCTGCTGACAACAGTACACCGAGCAATAGACGGTTCACAGTCACACGAACTACAATGACATTGAAGGTTACCGTCACGCACATTTTTCTTGGCATTGTATGAGTACTCTCCGCCGGTCATTGATACAGCGTCCTATTTGACCTATTTACTGTTTACCACAAGAAAGAGGGATACAATAAACTACGTTGCTAACACAGGTGACGAACGGAATTTGGTGTTTTTCTTACATTTGTGTGGCGTGCTACGACATTGCCTTTGAATGCACTACTTAAGAATGATATGCAATTTTCTTGATATTGTGAGAGCTTATAAATGTAGGGTATCACGGCCAGTTTTTATGTCGGTCAGGTGCAATTACCACATGACCTCTACTCTGAAAAGCGAGTGGTTGCCATGTTGTCACTGCATCTGACATACGTAAAGTGGCTTTCATACCATACATTCAAAAGCTGTCTCACAGTATTAGGAAAACTGCAGATCGTTCCAAAGTTAAAGTTGTCTTCTCTGAACCTCGGAAGCTTATAAAGTTGTTTAATCAAAGGAAATGTCGCAGTGTAGCACACAAGTGTAACAAAAAGCACAAAAGTCCCTTCGTCACTTATGTTAGCAACATGGTTTAGTGTACCCCTCTTTCTTGTGGTAAACCGTACATAGGTCAAACAGGAGGTTGTATCAATGACCGGCTGAGAGAACACTCATACAATGTCAAGAAAAACGTGTGTGACAGTTGGCTTGCATGTCGTTGCAGTTCGTGTGCCTGTGAACTATTGTTTGCTCGGTGCACTGTTGTCAGCAGAAGCGGTGATCAACTAACACGTGAAATTATTGAGGCTGAAAAGATTGCGCGACTTGGCTCTGTGTGTGTCAGCATCTGTACATTTATCAGACACAGAGTTGACCTTTCTAAGGGTGTGAATCGCAGTTGTGCAATGTGATCAGTGACGGCTATAAACATGGGTCGTCGAAAATAAAGCTTTTTGTTGGAAGTTAGCATACGTCTATTGTCTCGTCTTTTCTATCGTCAATATCTGTGCTGCAGTTCACCAATATGTTGTACCAACAAGTGAAATTTATCACTCACTCATTGGAACTTTCTTTCATCATGAATGAAATGGGGTTTTCGTACCGTGGTAGAGCATTCACTTCATTTGTTAATTTTTGTTGTCTTCCAAGACTGAACTGGACGTAACAAGCAGCCGTGGCATTGCAAGAAAGCTTTATGTTAAAGGAATATATTGATACCAACGTATTAACTGCTTAGCGCAATAAAGGAAGTTGTGGGTATTGTTTATTGTGCTTTCCTTGCTCCTGTGTCCAAACTTCTGGCTATAATCGTTAGGTTTTACTGATATACCCGCCGTGGTTGCTCTGTGGCTATGGTGTTGGACTGCTGAGCACGAGGTCGCGGAATCGAATACCGGCCACGGCGGCCGCATTTCGATGGGGGCCAAATGCGAAAACACCCGTGTACTTAGATTTAGGTGCACGGGTGGTCCAAATTTCCGAAATCCCCCACTACGGCGTGGCTCATAACCATATTGTTGTTTTGGCACGTAAAACCCCATAATTTTTAGATTTTACTGAAATTTGCTTTTGATGTTTTGAATTATTCTCCTGCGTAAGGTCACTGTTGTTTGTTTCAGTTATGCGAAGCTTAAGTTGTTAAAAAGCATTCTTATAGCCTGTTCCTACAGCAAACATGGCTTACTTTAGTTTTTCAGATGGCACTGCATAGTATGATGTAATTCATGTCTCTGCAGGTTACCGCATTATTGACTCGGAAACCAGTGAGGTCTCTGGATGCAAGGGAAGCTACCGAGGGAGGCATGTGTGGAACACTTGTGCTGGCCATCCTCTGCAAAAGTGAAGGCTGGCTGTCAGTGCTTGGATGACTTTGTTATTCTACCCTCTGGGCTGTGTTGACTACTTCACACTTGCTGCCATGTCTGCAAGCTTAGGCAAAAAGACCGGATGGATGCTTGGCAGGACATAGTATCCAACCGCAGTGGTACTGTGCTGTGTTTTTGTACATTGCAAAGTGAAGGGCAGTATTCGTGCTGTTATTAAGAAGTATAAATTATGTTCTGCCATTGAAATAAGGGAACTCGACAAAAAGCAAAAAAATTGTTAGTAGAGTGTCTTAATATGCGATACAAGACCGTGATGTTTAATGGAAAATATATTTTGGGTTATCAAAATATATTTGAAGTGGGTAATCAGTGCTTGTCACATTGTTTTTCTAAGTTACTGTTAAGTGTCATTATTTGTTTGCCAGTATGATGTAAGCAGACGGTAAATAAATGCATGGTTTGACATTATAACCAGGTTTGTGTATGACATACTGACACGTATACATGTTTATCTTTCGCCGATGGCCGCTTTCCACCGGCTAACAAATGTTAAACGTTATCGCTCGGTGCAGGACGCGCCTGTATCGGAAGTTTCTAGAACGTTATCGATGCTTCTTTCCAGTTGCCTGTTTTCACCGACGCTTATGTTATCTGATTGTATGAGCGACGCGAATTGTCTAGAACTTTCTGGAAGACGCGCGCGTACCAGGGATTATTCTGGAACCTTCGATGACTCAGGTATAAAAGCCGACGCGTTTCGCCGCTGATCAGATTTCGACAATCGCCGACTGTGTTCGCCGCTTTCGTTGTGCTTCCAGCGCAGCTTGCTTTTGTGGGCACAGGTTCGCCAAATAAACAACCAGTTTCGTCATACACAGTTTTACGACTGTTTACTTCAGCGTCACTACTACGTGACAATATTCACTACTATTTAAGGTGAACAAATGCATATTCATGGGACATATTCAACCACCACATATTCCTCCTGCACAAACAATTCCTACATACTAGTGTTCGTTCTTAACAGCTGATGTTGGCTATCATGCAATTTCTTGAAAGCACATGCAGCTACCGACACATGATATTTAGAGCAGTAAGTCGGAAACAACGAAACTGATTTTTTCTGTGGCCTAAGCTTAAATGATATGTTTAAAGAAAATGAATATTTGTAGAAGATTTTTACTTTCCTGCTTTGAGAATCTTTATACGAGAACCTCTGCACACTGGACGTGCATGCTGCTCTCTTGCTGTTATAGCCAAAATGAAAAAGTATTCTTATGAACCACTTTGCAGCTTTGCATAATGCACTTTTACTTGCATTCAGCAGCAGCAAGACAAGTCAGGCAAACTACCATGTGAAACACTTTAAAGATACTGTATTAGGGCGAGTTGGTACCGCAAGACAAATCAGCTGCCGGTGCAGCAGTGCTGTCAGCATGACACGGCTGACAGCTCAGCAAACCCTTAAATTTATATTTGTTTGACAGATTATGCATTCCAGTACTTTTCATGTTGCATATGCATGAAAATGTAAACAATAATTGGTGAAAAATAGCATTCTTTTACGTACATAACTTGTGTATCTTATCACAAGGTAAGATGCACAGATATTTTGGTAAGATACACAAGATATATACGTAAAACAATGCTGCTTTCCCCAATTCTTGTGTCACATTTTCATGCATATGGAACATGAAAACTACTAGAATGCATAATCAGTTACGCAGATATAAATCTAAGGGTTTTCAGTGCTGACAGCACTGCTGCTATGTATGTCTACAAATATTCTGCAATGTCATTTGAGTGTTGCTTCAATGTCACGTATGTACGTTGCCTGAAAGCTCAAGTGACATAAGGCTGACATTCTTACTGTAAATACATATATGATTCCGCTTGTAATGAACGTGTAGACGCTTATTCATGTGAGACAGATCGTGGCTGTCCATCTGTCCACAACACAGGCGCGTTACGTCGGTGAGGCAACTGTTAGCCAACGCAGCTCGAGGCCTGTCGGCTTTCAAGGTTGCGTTCGCTGCACCCAAAGAAACAGAGTGTCAATAATTTGAAGAAAAGCGGTATGATAATTATGCATATTTTCTTGCAGCAAATTTTTGCAATTTAGAAAACTTTCTTAGTCACTTTTCAATGCGCTTTAAGAGATGCACGTTTGACGAGCGTGTAGAGTGATCGAGCACATATTAAACAAAATTTGATAAAACTATTCCAATTTCGCAATTTTAGCATATACATATACTACAACTGGGAAGGCGATCGTAGTAGAGAACAACATAATTTTAATAATTTCTTTTAGAGCCCTTTTATTGAGATCTGATTGTCAGCGAATTTGGCACCCAATATGCTAATCTAGCATACAGAGGCAACAGTCTCCACAGAACCACACAGATACGCGAAGTAGCTTATTGTGCATATAATTTTTCTATCCGTGTGCGTAACATCTGAAAAAAACTTTGGAACAGCAGCGAGAGCAACCGAGATAGCGGCGAAAAAGTTACACTTGTGTACGACAAGATTAAAATCAATGGCCAAGTTTACGTCTGGGACAAACATAAAGGAACCCGAGTGCCCGTGGGAAGGAAACCTGTCGTCCGAAAGAAAAAAAAACTGACTAAACATGAAACGCCCTCCAGCCTAGTGATAGTGAACATATATGCCAGAAGTGTTGTGAACAAAAGCACATAACTTGAGGCATTTATTATAGAACATAGACCTGATATTGTAACAATAACCGAAACATGGCTTTCTCTTGATGTTCCAAGCAGCGATATCTTTCCTCCGGGTTATACTGTCATGCGCAAATATAGGTCCTCTCGCGGTGGTGGCGTAGCAATTTTGATAAGAGAAAATATTTACGTCACACTCATGCCGGAAATTGTTGATGCTGAAGCACTTTGGTGCAAAATCATGATAGATAAGTCCTCCCTCTTTTGAGGCACAATGTACCGGCCCCCTAATACTTCCCCTGATATGCTACACGTGCTAGCAAATTATATTGAAAATCTTTTTACACATACTACAAAGCTAATCCTTACGGGGCATTTTAACCTTGCTAGTATAGCATGGGACTCCCTTGATAACAGTACTGATACAACTCACGCAGAGGCAATGCTTGATCTATGTTTTAATTTTGGCCTTAGACAGCTCATACGGGAGAAACATGTGTTACTGCAAAAAGCAGGAATGTACTCAATTTGACGTTTGTGAGTGATGCTATTGCGGAAGACAGTGTTTCATGGGAAGTTGTCGACGGCATATCGGACCACAGAGCTACTAAATGTTATTTACTGTTTGGCGCACCTCCGCCTTCCCAAAGAGGGTGTACACGAATTTTCGACTGGGCGAATGCCGACGACGTCAGCGTTCTTGATTCTCTAGATTACTCTTACTCAACTTTTAGATCGTTCTCAAACGATCCTACAGTTTCTGTAGATGGATTATGGTCGACATTTGAAACAATCATTCAGCACTGCTTATCAAAATATATTCCCACAAAGATCAAACCAGTACGTAAGACAAAGCCTTGGATAACAAGAAACATAATACAGCTAAAACGAAAGCTTGCCAGATTAAGGAAACTGAGAAATAAACTACCCATACCAGGCTACACTACTAAAATACGCGAACACTCCCTGGCACTGAAGTCAGCCGTAAAAAAGGCAAAATATGAATACATGAATGTCACCTTAAGTAATTTTATCAACACATCTCCGTCTAAGTTTTGGCGATACCTTAATTCAAAGTCACGTCATACCAGTAATCCATCACCAACTGAAGCTGTGGCAAAGGCTACAGAGTTCAATGAATACTTTATTTCAGTATTTACACAAGACAACGGTAAACAACCCAACTTCAAACCTCTTCCGAGCAACGCAGCAAAACTAGATGACTTAATCTTAACCGAATCAGGAATTTTTTTCCCTCTTAGTTGAAACAGACCCAAAAAAATCTTGTGGGCCTGACAACATACCAAATGCATTTTTAATGCGCTACGCGGAATGGATGTCAAAGTTCTTTCTGATTATTTTTGTAAAATCATTGCAAATGGGCGAGGTTCCGGTGAAATGGAAGACTGCTAAGGTTATCCCGATACATAAATCCGGTGACACTACCAGCACAGCAAATTACCGACCAATCTCGCTCACTTGTACGGCCGGCAAAATCCTCGAACATATAATCCTAAAACATATAGTATCATTTGTAGAAAAAATAATTGTCCCTAATCAGCATGGCTTTATAAAAGGATTATCTACGACTACTCAACTGATTGAGACAATCCGCGACTTAGCGCTTACAATGGACAAATGCAGTCAAACCGATATGATATTCCTAGACCTATCCAAAGCATTCGATCGGGTTTCCCATCCTAAATTACTTCAGAAACTTATCCACTACCTCGGTGATAACAACGTCACTAAGTGGATAAAAAGCTATCTTGCAGGTCGACGTCAATATGTATGTTTCAAAGACTACTCTTCTGATTGCGTCGATGAATCTAGCGTCCCACAAGGTGCCGTTTTAGCTCCTATCCTCTTTCTTTTTTTTATCAATGATTTACACATTAATACTAACGCCACAGTAAGAATGTTCGCAGATTACTGCGTTATCTACAAGGAAATAACCTGCCGTGAAGACCAGATAACTTTAAACAGTGCACTTGAAAATATAACACAATGGTGCCAAACGTGGCAGATGGTGATTAACACAGAAAAAACAGTTTGTATGACAGTAACGAATAAAAGAGCGCCCATGAACTACGCGTATTATTTACAAGGACAGATGTTGACGAAAGTAGAAGAGTATAAATATTTAGGCGTGATAATTTCATCAGATCTTAAATGAGGCAAGCAGGTAACGTATGTTGTTAATAAAGCACTGGCAGTTCTATACACGTTAAAACGGTCGCTTAGATCCACATCAATAGATACTAAACGCTTAGCATACCTGTCACTAGTTCGCTCTATACTGGATTATGGAATAGTATGTTGGTTTCCCTTCCGTAAACAGTACATAGCAAAATTGGAGAGCGTACAAAGGAAAGAGATTAGATTTATTTTTAATAAGTATCGCCGTCTTGACTCCCCTACAGAACGATTAAGGCAAGCTGAACTTCCCACTATACCAAACCGAGCCCGACTATTTCGTGTTAAGTTTATTTTCCTTCTTCTTAATGGTAGTATGAAAATAAATGCGAGTGACTGCTTACAGCAGACAGATACACGTAGTTCTCGAACAAAACACACCAAGCACTTAACAGAATACAGATTTCACAACGACATATTCAGGTACTCATTTTTTCCACAGGCAATCCGTGAATGGAATCTGTTGCCTAATGACGTTGTCACCTGCACATCACTGCAAACCTTTATCGCCAAGTTAACAAACAGTGCTTTGTAGCTACTATATGCACGCAGGCGCGCTGTGTCGTACAATGGAATTTTGAATCACTTCGCAGTGTCTTGTTTTCTGCCCTGATATATATGTGGGTGTGTATGTGTATACATGTGTGTGTATAAGTGTATATATATATATATATATATATACACGGCGGCGGCGAGAAGAAAGCAGCGTAACAAACGTGCTTGAGAAGATGAGCGGGTCGAGGAGAAAGAAATTACGGCGTGTATGTATATATATATATATATATATATATATATATATATATATACATATATATATATACACGCCGGTTACTACTTTTCCCCTCGTTTTATAGCATTTGTATAATGAATATAGAGTACATATTTACTGCCCTGTTCACCTAAACTTATCTATGTCTGTGCCTACCTAAACCGTGTTCTCTTCAATATGTATCCTGCCCCTTTCCTGCAACAGCCTCAAATGTGAGGCTAGCAGTATGTTCAAATAAACAAATAAATAAATAAATAAATACCAGTACAGAAGTCGGGTGGTGTAGGTAGAAGCTGTACTTGTGCTAGTGTAGCAATATCAATGGCTTCTGCTCTCGACCGGTACCACGCCTGAGGCACCGGAGTAAGTCAGTCTTGTTTTCGCCTGCCTAGACCAGGAACGCAGCTGTTAGCTCAGCCCGGATTGCTTACATACTCTCTATGCACAGTAAGCTTCGTAGGGGGGAGGTTTGTTTGTTCCGACACCCGCTTTAGAAATGCTAAATTAGCGTTTATTGAATGTACACGGAGAAGTTCTTGTAAAGTTTGCCACGGTTATTTCTAAACATATAATGTGTCATTGGGAAATCTGAGGTTGAATAAAGGAGGTACCTAAAAGGGTTGTTATGAGCTCGTTTTAATAATGATCTCTCTGCAGCTATCTGTGTCAAAATAACTAAATTCAAGGATTTGGAAGAGGACATAAAGACGTCTTTTTGCCTAATATGACGGTTCTTCTTTTAGCGCGTGAAGGTGCCCGATATTACAAGTTACTATGCGCATGTCGAACAATCTTTATGTTCAAATATTGCCTTGGTGTTTCGAACTCCATTCCAGTTAGCATAATTCAGTTTTTACATTTACTGAGTTCAATGCTTGTGATACATATGAAAGATCGCACATTTGAGTCTAGTAAAAGTGTTTCAGCAGCTAGATGGCAGTTTTCTGATTGGAATGTATGTCTCTGATTGAACTTTCTTTCGATGTGCAGTGGTGTCATCGACTTCCATGACGTGCCCTCCAGGCGAGAAGCCAGACTGCATGGGAGATGGTGGCGGGTCGCGAGTTTGCTCCTGTGGTGAGAATTTATTGGCGTTCCGTGTAGTATGCTAAAGAGTGACATTAGCGTTTTACAGCCATAACTGCATTTGCTGTGCAAAATCATGCTTCACACAGGGCCACATTTAGCCATTAATACGATTTTCTGTGAGTGTGGAGATTGAAATTTGCCATTTTATTATAGAAATAGCTTGGCTAGCGGTGATCCTTTAAAACTGTAATGGTTTACACGAGGTATTCGGAAATATCAACGCTTGACACCGAAACAAACTGCTGCTAAGCGCCAAGTCACAGTTTTAAAGGCCGCACTTTAAAGCGGGAAGTATGAAAAACCGCTATTTGCTCCTAAGTGAAGTTGAATATTTATATGCCACCTTTGTCAAAATTAAACCGGGAATCTCACCTACAGTTTTCTCTGCAACCTGCTTTCAGAAGAGTAGCAATATTTTTGAGGTAGCAATCCATTAGCGATAACAACATATTTTAGAATGCAATGTTTCCAAGTACAGCTCTGCTTTGCAGATTTATTTAATTAACACAAATTCTTTTCCGGCTATGTACACAATTCCACATGCAATCAGAGGCACAAAGATAGCCAGGTGAACGATGGCCAGTGTGAAAAACTAAAACCATTTATTTTGGAAATATTTTGCTTCACCGAAAAAGCGACGGTACTTGGCTGTAGTCAGAGTGACTAGCACACGCGTTGGTTGCTTTATGTGAATTTCCCTCTACTTCCCTCTACGGTCAGCCGTCGAATATACCTTCCACTGTATCGCCTAGGGTATCAATCATTATATACGTGTATTAATATCGGCGGTGTGGTCAAACATGAAATTTCGATGTGCGGTGTGATCATAGCAAGAATTCCTAAACGTACGGAATTTCTAATTAAAATTTTATGACAAATCAGTAGTCCTAGAAGTGCATGGAACAATCCTCACACACTAAAAATTTAAAATTAAATTATGGGGTTTTACGTGCCAAAACTATGAACTGATTCTGAGGTGCGCCTTAGTGATGGACTCCGGAAAATTTCGACATGCACCTAAATCTAAGTACACGGGTGTTTTCGCATTTCGCCCCCATCGAAATGCGGCCGCCATGGCCGGGATTGGATCCCGCGACCTCGTGCTTAGCAGCCCAACAAATCCTCACGCACGAATAACAGGATGTCAAGAGCTTAATTCACGCAGAAATTGAATAGTTATAACGCTGGTTACATTCAGAAAACAGTGCAATGTAAACACACGTGGGTGTGGGACTGCCACACTGAAATTCTATTGTACGTAATACATTTTCAGCACATGTTGAAAAAATAGTACGGCTTGCAAAGTCTCGTGAATTCTAACTTTCGCGTAGCTTTCAAAACAAGGTTCGTTCAACGAAATAGCATGGTTTCGTATGTTAGTGTTCGTTCCTTCGAATAAATGTTGGTTGGTTACTTTCATAGTTAGGTATTTGTGTAAGATTACACGTTGCATTAGAAGCTGCGCCTGTTCCAGGGTCAAGCTTTTTTTTGGCGTTCAAGATTTGCTCGCTTGGGACTTACTCCGCAAGGAAAGGTTTATTGTACTTATTCCAGCATCCTGCATCGACCTTTCGCACGATATGCGTGCAACAAGTGAACACAGCCGCGGTCAAATTCTTAGCGTAAGATTGACGTCTTTTTATTGCGATAGCGATTATATGGAGACTACAAGCGCATTTCAGACGTCGTCGTCGCCATGATGTTCCGTGTAAATCACAAACGGTAACACCATCACCGCGCGCTGTGCACTGAATGTGCCAGTGAAAGCTTGCGAGGGTCAGCCGAAGATCGTTGGGTCAATGTCGCGGCACGAGGGAGAAAGGCGGGGCGGAAGCGCGCCGTCTTCTGTGGCGCGCGAGGCACGGGGGCGTTCTACTCCGGCAGCGGCTGCTGCTTACGGTGCGGCAGCGCGGGCTCCCAAAACGATCTACAATGTGGTCAAAGTAAGCTTAGGGCCCCTAGATTCGTATGGGCTGCGCGTTCAACGTTTAGTTGGCGGTGAAGCGAGACAGCACGAAGGTCAATTCGCTTGCTGCTGCTGCGACGCTTCCTGAATGCAGCGCTTCGACAGCGAGCTTCTGTGGTCATCGAGCGAGATGTGTTCATGTTCACCTTTGCGCACGTGACACCGTGCTTGTTAATTTAGTTAGTAAGCGTATGTTTGCAAGTTTATACGGACGATAAAAGTAATGTCCTTACCTCGTATAGCTGTCTACTAAATTGCTATCGCAATCGATGCTTCGCCTTTCGGGCGAAACTGAGACTTTTTTTCAGATTCATGTGCTACCTATGGAAGCATGCAGAAATTATAAGTGTCAGACTCAGCAAAGAGCAGTTGTAGTACCAGTTTCAAAAATACTCCTTTGAAAACGGAGATGGCAACAATGAATTATCGTTCTTCTCAGTGCTGAAACCAGCCCAAATTGGTCGTGGCTAGCGTACTTCTGACTTTCCCTTTGAATTTTGCTAAAGTTGCGATTGACAGATATTATAGAATTACGTCTATGAACTACGTTAAAGGAAGTCAGTTGTACTCTTTCATCCCCACTCTCAATAGGTGAAAGAATCCAGCTGCATTCCTCAGAAATACTGCAGAGACATAGTCTATTTATTTATAAGAGGACACTATCGCATGTGTCACATTATTCAGTATGTTTCAATAGTACTCGGCTTTAAAAATGCAAAAACACGAATAACATATGCTATTGACAAACCTAGATAATACTGTGAACTAGCCTTGAAACCGCCTTCGGTAAAGACATATTCGGCCATATTATCACTATATTTGCTGAGTTCGTTAGTTCATAGTTATTAGGGTGTAATGGGATCCACGAAAAGTGATTTAGAACCAGAACAGAAACGAGCGTCACGGCGTGCACTCTTAGACAATACTTTCCATAATGCGGAGTTATGTCGCCGCGCATCATCAGCAAGCTGGATGTTTAGTGTTTATAGGGCCGCGTCAATTGTTTGCACTCGGCGAAAGCCGCTGCAAAAAGTCCGTAACGGTTGGCTGTAAGAGAGAACCAATAGGCGTGCGTATTCACCTGTCTTTTTCCACATCTACTTCCTGTTCGGATGTAGTAACGGCAGGCAGTTCAGGTAACGCCTGAAGCAAATTTTGATTATGGCGATAATTATTATCCAAAAAGTTTGTCTTGTTCGCTAAATAAAAACTTGGAGTACGCTGAAGCTTCGCCTTTATGAGTAGAACGCGATAGCGTTATTGGACGCCGTTGACGGCGACACGTATACACCGTATTTTCTGCGACATGGGGCCCGATAGAAATTTATAAAGGCTTGGTTTTCAACATTCCCCTCAATGTGGCCTAGAACCGAGGAGGTTTAAAAAATATTTTTTTAAACCTTCTTGCCTAGAACCAAAGTACAGCGAAACACCATGAGAATTGGAGGACGCTCAAGCTTCGCCTTTAAGAGTGAAACGCGATAGCATTCAAAGATGCCTGGCTGCTTATCAGACTTTTTTTCTCGTATATTCAAATGAAAATCCGACGTTATCACGTTTGTAGGTTGTGGTTAAGTCGTACTTGACGATTTTTCTGGCGTATTGTACTTTGCGAAATTCAATTTTTGTTCCCTAAAGCCTTGCGCCACACGAAGGGCCCGCCCGGTCGGTGTGGTTCGGGATGACGTGGTTCGGCATGATTATTTCCGCCAGAAGCCGATGCTTACGCCAACGCCGGATTTTCTGTGACACGGGGCCCTTAACACTATCGCCTTAAAACGCCAGGAACTTCGCACACGGCAGGCCATGCGACGGCAAAGGGATGTGTTGGGAGTCGTCTCGTGAAGTGGCCATTCCATTTCCCGTGTCCCCTGTGCAACAGGGCAAGGGTCACCGTATTTTTCATTTATGTAGGACAAAGTTAGTTCTTGGAGAGCAGCTGTTGGCATTCTTGATTTCTTTCCTAATCTGGGAACGGGTAGTACGACCTGTGGATGGGGCGTCGACCACAGTATGATCGATCTAATTTCATTTTGAATAACATAAAAAATTATAAAATATTTGGAACAATAGCCTAATCTGACTAGTGGCCGGTGCATTGCAATGTAGTAATATAAGATATGCGCCTAAGAGAGAATAAAGAGATAAAACAATGCATATTGACACGCACGCATTTCCCCTGCTAACAAATGTAACATGTTATCGCTCAAAGCAAGACGCGCCTTTTTGTCTCGGACGTTTCCCGAATAATATGGATGGTTTTATCTGTTGCCTATCTGTTGTTAACGCGATGGGCTTTTAAGAAGAAACATGATAAGGTGACTTACCAGGATTTGGTAGAGCCACAATGTGACTCCGCTTCCAGCGTGCATGAACAGCGACATACTTTCATATCAAATTTTATAAGGAAGCACAGTTACTTTTGTACTTGGTATGAGATAAGAAACTAGCCGAAGAAATGATACTGTCAGATCCAGGTGACCTTAAGCAGTGAAATTAGAGATCACAATCAAGCGTGAATGTCACGTCAAGGCGATCGTCTGCAATCGGTGGTGCACACCGATGCCTTGGCGCTTGTGCCGCCATTGTGCATGCTGCGCCGAGTCACCGATAATCTTCGGATTACGCGTCGTCGTTGCAATTTAGATGTAAAGCTAGGTTACGAAACAGGTACTGCAGCTGTGGTGCCGGTGGTAGGGCACGAACAGCTCTCCAGATCAAAGAAAGTCGCTTCCTTGGATCTCAGTTTTTGCATACTGATCTCGAGCCTTGCCCTCCTAGTTTCTTCTAAATGTCCCCGACTTGCAGGTGGGAGTGAGAGCCAGTCCTCCGATATATCTTTCCTATAAGCTATCAGTGCAACGGCGTATGGCTTACACGCCAGGAGACATTGTGTTATTCATTGTAATACTTCGCGTTGTTTTATAGCGAAGCTTTATTTGCCTCTTCTCCGAAGTTTTCGGCTGTTGGCTCCACCCTGCCGCTGACTGCCCTATTCATGACAAAACTACTTGAGCCACTACGTAAGTGCCAATGGGTACGCGTCAGGTTTTTTAGGTGTCAGGTGTCAATGGGTAGGTGTCAGGTGCTGGCAACTGCTATGGATGATTTATGTCCAGGGTATAGCGCACACCATTACCGGTTGTAAAAAAAAATAAAAAAGGAAGGAAAGAAAAGAAAATCGCACACACAAAACAGAACTCTTTCTGTGGGCACTGTCACGCAGTGTCTCCCTCTCCTATCGCATCCCTTTCCCCCTCCCCCATTAGAGGGTAGCCAACCGGAGATAACTTCTGATTAACCTCCCTGTCTTTCCTTTGCCTTTTTTTTCTCTCTCTCTATTAGCGGCTGTAGTACAAAGCAAGGTATGAGAAAGCTGCGAGCTGCTGTCTTGCATTATTGATGACCTGGATATAGTGCAGACCAATGTGAGAAGTGAGATGGCCCGGGTGGCAGATAATCTACGCAGCCGCAGACGCGAGCTCCAATACAAATTTTCGTCGTCTCGTTATTGAAGTCAGTCCTTCGCTGTCAATTCGTCACCTGCATTCACACCGTCACCTGCATTCACACCGTCGCTATATGCCGTTGACGTTAAGGCGTTGCCTTTACGCTGTCGTCGCGATGCAGTTCTCGTTATTCCAGCGTCGTCATACCTTTATCTTCATGCAGTCGTCGTCACGCCGTCATTGTCATACGATTGTCATCCTTTTACAGCAAAGCTGTATACCTCTACCAGCCAAGGAAATCTTCGTGTCGGCGTAAGCAAAAAACGCCAGGCTAAAAATTGGATAGACAAAGCATATTTCCTTTGAAATTAGGCATACAGCTCAGCACTCGTTTTCGAAATAAAAACAGCAAGAGAACCACCAAAACCACATAATGGATGATAAAGTGCGTGTGAACAATGGGAACACCCTCCGATGCATTCCGGTAAAGATTAGGTTTGCAGCTGCTTCAAAAGGGGTTGACATCATTCAAAACCCTCCTGAAACCAGTGTCTCTGGTTTCGCTCTTTGTAGAGCCACGTGTGTGAATTCAAGTGACGTCACAATGGGTAATCGTTGTGGGTGTCGTTACAGCATTCCTTCTCCCGCGTATTTCCCAGTAAAGATTACGGTTGCGTAAGCAACTCCGCGTGGAAAAGTACCCAACTGCATAGAAATCACGTTGTGACGTCATCACGGTCTAGCAACTTATTCGGTTCATTCCAGGCTCCCATGGGTAGACCACGGAAACTAAAGAGGCCAGAAGAACAGCGTGAATATAATGTTGTTGTGAAGTAATAAAGGGTGTGGTTAAGTACATTTCACTTGCCTCTGGTTTCACTCTTTGTAGAGCCACGTGTGTGAATTCTAGTGACGTCACAATGGATAATCGTTGCGGGTGTCGTTAACAGCTTCGCTGTCCAACCACCTCCAAAGCGTGGATTGGAGCCGCAGTTTTTTTTAGAATAGCCGTTCCATCGTCGTCAAGTCATCGTGATCTCATTGTCTTCATGCCATCGTCGTTATACCATCGCCATCAGCGTCGTCATCCCATTGCCATGCCGGCGTCATAATGATGTCATTACACCATCGTGGTCAGGCTGTCGTGGTCGTTTGGTCATCGTCATTTTGACATTGTTGTTGGAGTGTTTTATGCCGTCATCATTCTACCATCGTCATGCAGTCATTGTTATGTCGTCGTGATCGTTCTATCATCGTCATGTAGTTATTAGTGGTTGCAGCGTCTCTATGTCAACGTCGTCAAATAGTCGTCGTCCTGCTGTTCATCGTTCATCGTCGTCATGCGTTAGATGCGCATGACAGAGCACCGCAAGTTTGTTTAGCGAGTTTAGCGAAGTTTGTTTCGCAAACAACAATGAAAGCTTCGCTCAAACCGATGCGAACAGCGCGTTAGATCAGCGTATTATTTATTCTACTCGTTCCATAACACATTGTTCCTACCCGCCGTAGTTTCTCAGTGGCTATGGTGTTGGGCTGCTGAGCACGAGGTCGCGGGATCGAATCCCGGCCACGGCGGCCACATTTCGATGGGGCCGAAATGCGAAAACACCCGTGTACTTAGATTTAGGTGCACGTTAAAGAACCCTAGGTGGTCTAAATTTCCGGAGTCCCCCACTACGGCGTGCCTCATAATCAGATCGTGGTATTGGCCCGTAAAACCCCATAATTTAACTTTCTAACACATTGTTCCTATGTCGGTCATGGCAGGTGCGTGCAGGTGTCTTCCAGCAACGGATCTAATGCTGTCCAGTGAACACAACTTGCACGTGAGGGATACTACGAAACCACTTCATTTGCACGCGGTCGCTGCCGGTGATGTGGTCGCTGCCGTATTATTCCGCATCCGTGCTCCAAGAAGCGGTTGATAAGACTTTTCTCGAAGCTAACGCTAGGTGGAGGCAACTGAAATATGCCGCATCTTGAAGAAAAGTTGCTGAACCATCATTGACGATGGCGCCACCTATAAAGATTATGGTATAGAATTCGAGGAACCAATCTGACATTTATAACGCTGTATACCATAGATTAGGTGGTTTAAAATTAAATGACCTATAACAGAACAGCCTAGCTTTGTTGGTAGCTGTGGCAAATAAAATATGACGACTTAGTGGACCTCTGACAGACCAGAAAATGATTTTCAAGCGACTAATTATTGTTCAAGTGTTTGACATCTTCTTTCTCGTAATACGACTACAATTCACTGCGGGACTCAGTAAATCTTGCATCAATCTCTGGCTGAAAATATGTTTTCATATATTGGCCATCGAGTAATCACTGAGGGAAAAACTTTAAAAGGGCAGAGCTTATCACTAGCGGCCGTTCTATCCAGCGAAATCAGAAAATGTATGTTATTTTCGAATGATAATAGTTATCATAATGCCCACATTATTGAAATTAAGCGTGTTATATTTCAGTTGACAAAAACAGTACATGCCCATACCCGGGAAATTCATGCCCTGGAAACGAGCGACCAGATTGCAACGATACGCTTCATGCATGCATCTGCACATGCTGTGAGTACATCCGCTTTGTATTAAGAAAACGTGAAGGAAATCTTAAGATCCACATTGGAGGTGAAATCAAGTATAATGCGTTTTCAGAAGTTATGAAAGCACTATTGCGAGTTTTAGTTATAAACGATAAAAAATATATGCGAGGCTATGTGGTTTACGTTATGGCTGCCCAGTAGCACTTCTTGAGCATGACAAATAAACACTACTGGATGCGAGTCAATGCAGCCGTGTACAACCGCGCCAACTATTACTCACTTTTATGCAACGGAAAATGCATAAAGTCGCTGTAAAGATTGGTCATGCTTTTCTACAGCTTCGCGCAACTTCCGCTATTTAAACTGCACATGATAACAAAATGGCGCCCAATCATGCCACTGTTGACTGGATCGGTGTAAATGTCGCGATTAGTATTAACTTGATGAAGGGCCGCACAAGTTGTTTCAGCGGTAACACTGTTCATGATACTTTACGTAGAAATACTTATGAAATGCCACTGCTTTCAAAACACCGACATAAAAATTGAGTATGGAACTACCAGTATTCGACGGCCGTCGTGTGCTCTAGTTGTGCGGGTTCGTCCGTGGCGTCAGTTTGTGGCTGGCGTCGCTGAAGGTTTGATGGCTACTCCCGCGATGGCGATGGTGTTCCAGTGAGTCTTTGTGTCTGTGTGTAGGATGTTTGCAAACATAGACTCACTTGAACGCATGTAGACGTGCGGTGCCAACGCGACATTTGTCGTGTTCACACTGGCATGGCGCACTATATGTCAGTCGTGCAGATAACCCTACGAATTCTATTTCCCACAGCTAGAGCAACAGCGCTCACCGCTGAGGCATATAAACTCTATAGTAACCAAAACATAAGTGGAGGAATAGCCTCTTTGTTTAGCGTGTGCTAGGAGCAAAAAGCGGAAGCAGATGCGCCTATGTGAACATCCAAAACGAAATTTACTCTGCGCGCCACGTTGACGTTAATCGTGCGGAACGTTGCGGGCGCTCGACAACAGCGTCCACGCTGCAAGCTATTGAAGGAGGAGCGGAAGCACCGTGTAAGAGATTAAGGACAATCTTTTATTTACAGAACGCATTGAAATACTTCTTGCTGAAAATATTTCTAAAATAGTATCCTTTAGGTTTAAATGCATTTCAAATATTCAATAAAAAGTGTTGCCGGGGCCATTTATTGGCACCAAGCGTGCAATTTGGCCGGTTATTTAGTTTGTCGTGTCCACAAGGTAAACCAATTTGCACCCATATCGATGTTTTATATTTCTATAACACACACACCCCTACATTCGCGCGAATGATTGTTTTGTGCGGACAAACATCCTTATGCTGGGCTGAATTCCAACACAACACCTTTAGCGACGTCACATTTTCAAAGTTGTAACTACAAAATTACACTTACAGCAACAACAAAAATTTCATTTAACGGTGTCACTAATTATTAATGTCGGTGAACAGACTACAATCTGACTGAGTACTCTATCCTCCATGAAACGGTGTTTATTTACAGCAGGCAAGGCAGGATAGATCAGATGCTTTACTGTAATTCAACTCTGCTTGCAGTGGGAATCACCCCTGCAGGAAGCGCTGACAATTAGCCTGGTAGATGTTTAAACTGGCGTTTCCTTGTTGCATTTCTCCCCTAGATAAAAAGGCGTCATCTTAGTAATCCAAGCAAATTTCAAGACAGAGAGGTCACAGCAGGGCTTGAGCTAATCTAGGTGAACAGTCCCACTACCGCGGCGGCGCTCATCAAGAAACGAAGAGACGTGCTCTACAACAAAATTTACGGGACAGATTTTGCGCAAACACGCGGTACCGCAAGCTACACGTGAAACCAGCAGCCAGACCAGTGAGTCAGAGGGGAAAATTGTGGAATCAGGGGCAAAACTATAGTGCTTCTTGTGGTACTGAGCTGCGGTCATAAGGAGCAGGCGAGCTGTCAGCATCCTTCAGAATGCTGCGAAACTTTAAGTTCTACCACGCATTACAAAAAATCTAGTTCGTACGGAAAAAATTGCATTGGCGTGGCACGAATTGTGATGGTCGTACAGCCCGAAAAATGGTGTGAACCAGTGGTGGCTTGAGAGTCAGCATTATAGGCGAATGTTACTAATGGACAAGTAAGTGTCTTAGTTGGAATGGTCGGACAGCGACGTACATGGCCAGCATGTCGCCGAGGTTAAGGTTGAAACGCGCTGTTTAGCCCTTCGTCTGCAGGTGACATGCGCTATTAGCACTGTGTATGGTTGGGCAATGACGGTCACATCAAACTGAATAACACACCCTCTATCACCAAGATGTTCTCGAATGTCCCCGTGACGAATAAGAAGTGACGCAGTTCAAATCAAGGGAGGTCTTGGGCTGTAACGAATGAGTCCAACGGTTTCTGCGCAATGTGTCAGGTGATCAAATTCTATCATAATCAAGCGGTTACCGGCTCTGGTACATGCAAGTGAACAGTTACGGTATAATCCGACTTGGTGAAATTGATAGACCCAAGGAGATTTATTCGAAACATATTTGAAAGAAAGTGGCTGTAATGGCACTGTAGCGTAATGGTGGACTGACTTCCGGGGCTGGCATTTGAGACAGGAGTGGACGTCCTTACGAGTGAACTTCAATAAGCTACGGTTGGCACACTGGGGATCAGTGGGGAACGATGCTGTGCCGCATAAATCAGTACGAAGATGACACGGTATGACAAAGCCACTTTCGTCTCTGAGCAAGATAGTTGCGATGGTAGAGGAAATGGCCGCCAATAGGAACGAGATCCGCCTACCGTGGTAAAGTCCCAGATGCTGGAAAAGTTGTGCAGCCTGCGCCGAAGTCTGAGGTGGGCTATGGTGACATAGGGGTAATGAAAGGGAGGGGACATATTGGTCTTTACTATACCAAATCACATGCAATCGATGCGAAGTGCTGACAGAGAATTTGAGGGGGCAAAAAGTGTCACCGTGTCATGAAGTCGCTGAGCGGGAAAGAGCACCGGCCTTGGAGTGTTTGCGTCCCGAGAAGTACACGAACTGGATGTCGTACACTTGTAGACACAGAGCCCACCGTGCCAGGCATTCATAGGAGTCGTTAAGTGAGTATAGCCAACGCAGCGCGTTATGGTTCAGCACTACGTCAAACATGGTGACGTACAAATAAGGTCGAAATTTGAAAGGAACCAGACTGGCTAAATACGGTTTTCTGTAGCATAATTGTTTAGCGCCGACATAGCGTGTGGTTCGCCTAATTAACGGTGTATTCATACTTGTAAGCAGTGCATCGTCTACTGAAAGGGATGTACTTTCTGAATATCAACACTACTTCGTACTTACATGAATAACATTAAAACAGCACTGGGGTTACCGAAGAGGTTAATGAACGCCATTGACAAGAATGTATTTTTTACAGGTTGGTTAAAAAATGCCTCGAGGAATGGCGAATATATAGCTAGCGAAGTTGTCGCACTGGTTACAGTCGAACAACTTAATATTTCAGATTTACAAATCCAAATACGTAATATTTAGGCCAGTAACCAAAAGCGACAAATGTCCTATGAAAACATTTTTAGCGGAAGTCCGTCTATCTTTGTTAGAGCAAGTCGTCGAACAAAAATTTCTCAGCGTATGGTTTACTGAGGCTTATGCTTCAGCTCCCCATTTCAGAAGGTTAAAGTCAGCATTGACCCAAGTGACTGGTGCCATATACAACAAGAAAAAAGACCTATGGTGCTGGGTTGTCTCTGGGTTGCCTCAAGTTGTATCTTGCACTTGTTACTCCATAAAATAAGAAGCTTTTCTTGGCGAACATTTTCCACTGTGATCGTATCTATGTATCTGTCTGTCTGTCTGTCTGTCTGTCTGTCTGTCTGTCTGTCTGTCTGTCTGTCTGTCTGTCTGTCTGTCTGTCTGTCTGTCTGTCTGTCTGTCTGTCTGTCTGTCTGTCTGTCTGTCTGTCTGTCTGTCTGTCTGTCTATCTATCTATCTATCTATCTATCTATCTAGCCGCCTACGTCTTGCTGCTCTCAAGGCCGTTTCGTTAACGTGGTAGGTACCAAAATTAGCATAGTAGGGCGAGAGTATGACGAACATAAATGATAAGTCATGACGTGAATGTCATGACACGCGTGTCATATTGGTCATGACATAGCCGCCTAAACTGACAATGAGCCAACGAAAAAGATTTACACTAAAAAATACTGAAATGGATTCGGACGTGGGCACTAAGTGAAAGAAACACTAAAGGATGATGGTATAAGTCCTAGTCATGAGCATAACTCAGCAAAAATGACAATGACTCAGCGAAAGAATAACAGTCAAAAACCACTGCAATGGGCTCTGACGTGAGTACTAAGTAAAGGAAACACTAAAGGATGATGGTAGAAGTCATAATCATGAGCACGACTCCGCAAAAATGACAATGGCTCAGCGAAAAAAAGACTAACAATCAAAAACCACTGGATGGGTTTAGACGTGGGCACTAAGTCAACTAAACACTAAAAGATGATGGTAGAAGTCATAGCCATGACTTAGCAAAAATGACAGTGACTCAGCGAAGGAAGATTAACACTAAAGAAAGTCACAGGCCTGCGCGGCAGACGCAGCACAGTCGTAGCGTAAGCTGGTGGAGCGACTCAAGAGTAGCTCCAATTTCGGCCCCACGCACAACAGGGTCTTTGCGGCAAAGTCTCTGCCTCATCTTGACGAGAACGATTTGAACTCTCCACCTGGCGTCGACGGCGAGCTGCGGCTTCTGAGCCCGTTGATGCCTGGTTTTAGCCGCGCACGTAGCTCTACGATTCGCTTCTTCAGCAGCGGTTCGTACTTTGCGAGGAGACGCCATAACGTGAACCGAAGAGGTATCCAGAATACGTGGTGCACATCTCACATCCGTTGACCCGTGGCACGGCACGTTGTTCTTTATGATCATGATGATGATCGTTTAATGGTATCTTCAAAACGGGCTGGTGACAAATAGCCTGCTGGAGTTAACCAGGTCCAGTTACATGCAACATGCAACCGGGTTATGCAACTTACATGTCGGGCACGCTGCGTTTGCAGGCACCTTAACTAGATAGCGCCACCATACTGGCGGAGGTTCGGGATTGCGTTGATTGAGGGCCTCATCTAAATCGCACCTCGTCGTCTGCGCCTACTTCTTAGGGCACGTTAATAGAGCATTTTCCTCTACCAGACAGCAAGCGCTTGCGTGGTTCATTGGTAGAGCGGGCCCCAGTTCGATCCCGGCGGGAACAAGGAACTTTTCGCATTTCTGGCGATAGCGGTTACGGTCACCAGATATCGGCGGCGGCAGACACCATCGCGAACCGAAACGGCTATTGGAATGAGCTACGCTAAAAAACCACACTAAAGGAATAAGAGTAAAACTACTGAACTGGATTCGAACGTGGTATAAAGTGAAGGAAACATTAAATGATGGTGGTAGAAGTCATTAGCATATCTAAAGGGACTCTTGAAGATTCATGACATGAGTGTCATGCACCTCATGAAACAGCCACATACGTCTTGTTGCGTTCGTGGTCGTTTCGTTAACTGGGTAGGCTCCCCGCACACTGATTCGCATAACATCGATTCCCACAGGGCGTGGGTTCTGCCGGCATTTTTCTGTTTTCGTTGAACAGCTTGGGTGAAGTTAGCTGGTTCACCCTGCAGAAAGTTCACAACTTCCTTCTTGCTTGGCTCAAAGAGGTTTTATCTTAACAGCGAAGCTCTTTAAGGCAGCTGTAATTAGAGCATCGTGGTGCGTATCAAGAAACTACCAAGAAATAGACTTCCTTGCCCAGGCGGGATTCCAGCCAGCGTACCCCGGTCCCAAAGCTAGCGTCATAACCACTCGGCTATACAGCCATGCTTGCAGAACATGCATTTATGCGAACCATATGATTGCGTTCGAGCGTCGTCGTCTTCGTCCACAGCTGGAGCGGTGTACGCTCGTGCTCTGCCAGGTGAAGAGGTTTTGCCCACTATGAGAGAGAGAGAGAGAGAGAGACGCATTCACGGAGCGGGTCTCCTGGAACCCGGTGTTGGCATTGCAATGCGGTGTCGGTGTTGCAAGCTGTGCTCTGCAACGCGCAGTGACGGCCGTAGACGCGCAAAAAGAAATTATCAAGATTGTGAGTAATAAGATTTGCGTAATAACATAAGTTCGCGCGCACTTCCGGAAAGTGCTAGGCTACGATCGCCCAGCTTCGCTGTTTCTAGCGTTGCGCGGCTGAGTGCAAGGTTAAGCGTTTTTATTCAATTTTTAAATTCTGAATTAAGCTATTGCATAGTAGCGTGGGAAACTACCTTTGCAACTAATTACAGAAAGTTGACAGTGGTGCAATAGAGAATTAAAGGGAAAATGAGACATCCACCCAAATGTAGCAATTGCTACAAAGGAAACTCATACGGGTTCCTCGAAAGAAAGCCTCGCAGTTGAAGAAAAATTCGTCCTTGTCCGGGACTCAAACCCGGTACCACCGCCTTTCGAGGAACCCGTATGGGTTTCCTTTGCAGCAATTGCTACATTTGGGTGGATGTCTCATCTTCCCTTTAATTACTTCTCTCAACCTAGCGGCTTTCCGCTGAACTAATACGTCATGCAATAGAGAATACTCAGAATGTTTGAAAATTGCAGGAGACATAACCATATGAAGCCAATGAGAGCATAGACAAATTTATTTGTAGTTTTTATTGAAGTGTAGAAATAAAAACTGAAAGGGTAACGAAAGCGGCTGAATTAACTACTTGCCGCCGGTGGGTACCTAACCCACTACCTCCGGATTACGCATGCGTTGTACTACCAATTGTGCTACGGTGAAGACTGTTCCCACGATCTATTTATTGTGTATGTGCGTATACAAGATATAACCCTGGGAGTGTTAGCCAGTGTCAGTCAAGGCCATGGCGGACGATGTGGAACATGTTTTCTTTTTTTACCAGTGGCGTCATGTAGCACTAAAGTATTTTGAAGGGGAAGCAATTGTCGCTTCGGCAGCTGCACAACTTATATTTTCTGAGGCATATGGCTTCACCTCGGTGAGATGAAGCGGAGGCGTGGGAATGGATATCGACGAACGTCATGAACGGGGGTTGTATCCGGCGGGTCAGGATGTTGTGCTTGTCGAGGCGAATTGGTGCTCAGTGGTTGGCGGTAGTTATCAAAGAGAGGGTCATGGCATCGACAAACGTGGGCAAAGTGTCACTGTATGCCGCAACTGTAACAAATTTAGCAGGTATCCAGTGGCCACCAATGACCTAGCTGGCGTGCCAACTGCGGCGCAAGTAGACAAAATGCCGGCAGATCCCACGCCCTGTGGGAATCGATGTTATGCGAAGCAGTCTGCGGGGAACCTACCAGGTTAACCAAACGACCATGAAAGCACCAAGGCGTAGGCGGCTGTTTCATGGCCTACATGTCACGCATGTCATGACAATCATGTCATGAGTCCTCAGGAGTCTCTTTAGCTATGCCTAAGAGACCTTAAGGCAAAAACGTCAGTCATGCTCATGACTATGTCTTTTACCACTATCACTTAGTGTTTCTGTCCCTCAGTACCCACGTACGAACACAGTTCAGTAATTTTTGAGTGTTAATCTTTTTTCGCCAAGTAATTGTCATTTTTCTGAGTCATGCTCAGGACTATGACTTCTACCATCATTCTTTAGTGTTTCCTTCACTTAGTGCCCACGTCACAACCAATTTCAGTGGTTTTTGAGTGTTAATCTTTTTTGCTGGGTCATTGTCATTTTAGGCAGCTGTTTCATGACCTTCATGACACGCACGTCAAGGCATTCACCTCATAACCTATCACTTATGTTCGTCATACACTCTTTTCATGGTGATATAATCTCGACCGGGTGAGGTGGGTCATCACCGCAGGAATCAGGAGACGACGATGAAGGCGGGCATCGTGATGATGAAAAATAGAAAAGATCGTATTCACTTCATTGGTACATGGTTTTGACTCTATCCGAGTCTCGAGCGGTTCTGATTAACACGGGCGCCAGGACGGCCTTAAATCCCCTCGTGGTGGCCGATGTTTCCTTCGGGGAAGTCCTCTCTCTGGTGATCAAGTTGGCGACCTCCTCTCCCTCGGGTCCTCCTCCTTGGTAGCTCTCCGTTTTCGTCTGCTCCGGTCGTAGAGGTGAGACGCTTTCTCGGGGATGAAGGGGATTATCTCGTCACGGGAAAAGCGCTGGGGCTTGCTTCCCACATTGGAGAGATACAGATTCCAGGAAGATCACAACCTGCCGATGACTCCTTCGGGGAACTTGTGGAAGTGTCAGACCTCTGTCGGGCGGTCAAGTTGACAACCTCCTCACCCTCGGGTCCTCTTCTTTGGTAGCTCGCCCTTTTCGCCTGCTCCGGTCGTAGAGGTGAGACGCTTTCTCGAGGATGAAAGAGGATTATCTCGTCACGGGAAAGGCGCTCGGGCTTGTTTCCCACATTTGACAGGTGCAGTTCCAAGCCGATCGTAACAATGCTATGCAACTTTTGGTACCTACCAAGTTAACGAAACGACCATGAGAGCACCAAGACGTAGGCGGCTAGATAAATAGATAGATAGAGAAATATATAAATAGATAGTTATATACTGTCAAAGTGGCAAATGTTCGCCAGGAAATGCTTCGCATTTAAAAGGGCTGTGTGAGCGGCCACACAACCGTCGGAGTGAAAGGACGTGAAGAGAATCGAAGCCTCACAACCATGTCTGCATAAGTCAGGGGCACTGCGGCGGCATATAGGTTGTGAATGACAGCTGCTTGGCACTTAGCGACTTGCTCTTTGTTGGCATTTGTCAGCACTGGAATCGATGGGTAGAGTTTGCGCATCCGTAAAGGACCTCGGTGAAAGCTGCCGAGCTACTCTTTGGGGGAAACTTTTGTATTTCAGCTACTCTTCGGGGGAAACTTTTGTATTGCGTGTATTAGGGATGGCTCGTAGGCAGATCCTGTCAGACCTGAGATGGCGGCCACTTGCGAGGGTGGGTGGCGTGTGACCACTAGTTGCCTGCGATGTCTATATATATATATATATATATATATATATATATATATATTGACACAAGGTGCCTTCAAATCTCGCGCGCCAGCCATCTCCTGCGCCCGTCCATGTGTTGCTACGTACGAAAGATAGCAGCCGCGAAGCGGCCAACACGTGCGCACAAGGCACGTGCGATCGGAGCAAGAGATCATCAGGCGGGACACGAAGAAGAAGAAGTCGTGTGGAACTCTTGGCGAAGACTGTGTACGTTGGAACGAGACTCTAGCTTAGCTCTTTGTCAGGTACAAGTTCACCCAACGTTAGCTAATTAAAGTACCTTCGCTCATTTGTGTGTTACAATATATATATATATATATATATATATAATGTTTTTTCATCACCACACTGATGAAAGAAGCTGTAGGTAAAAGCTGCTCTTCGTAGAGGCAGCTTGACATTATATACATATAATGCAAGCAGCTTACCAGGTACAGTACACAGGCTAAGAAAAGCCGTTTAAACCTATGGCGATAAGTAGCGTAACATCTGTTTTCTGTAGTTGGTTGGAGATCGAGGAACTTCCCACTTTTGAATAAGTTGAGTAGAGCGTTGTTTTTCTCTGAAACAAGAAATGCTGGGTAAGATGTTATTCCTGAAAACAGCTACCTCATAGCGTTTCACAAGTGTATTTAAACTGCGAAGCTGTTCCAAGTCGACGCTTCGCCGTCTGTCCGTCCGCCTGTGTCACGCAGGTCACGGGACCAGGAGAAGATGAGAGGCGTACCGGGGGGGAGGGCAGGTCACGTGACCAGCAGAGGAGAGGGCGCACTGGGGGTAGAGGCGACCAATGAGAGGCCGCGCTGGGCGCGAGGAGGAGAGCCGATGGGTATAAGAGAAGGTGTTTCTGTACGGTGCGCGCTTTCGTATAACGAACGCGCATCGCAGCCCAGCTGCGATGCGACTATGGGAAGACCACCATGTCTGCGTACTCCTAAAAAAGAGGCTGCCTACTGCGAGCGTCAGCAAGAGTTGGCTCGTCAACGGGTTCGTCGCTTACTCTCATTACTGGCGCGTAAAAAAGGGGCAGCGCAACTTGCACGCGAAAAAAAGCATGTCAAAACACATGGAAAATCTCACGCGAAAAAGAAAGGCACTGAGAGAACCGCAAGTATGTAGCAGCACCAACGAGACAACGCGCAGAGCTGCTACCGACGCCGTCTGCCTTTCCCCGCGTTTGCGCCGAACGCGTGCGGTGTCCGTGATTGTAGCCGATGCCTCTGGCGGCGGCTGCAGGACGCCTGGAAAGCCGACAGGAAGGTCGTCTGCGCTCATGAAAACGTAGACACGCTTTCCTGAGCCCTTAATGTAAGTCAAATCTTAATTTGCATACGTTCGCAGGCGCGAAGAATTTGTAGCGCCAACCGACGCCGCTATGCGGGATGCTGTGGTCGGCGCTCTCAGCTGTAATGGAAGTGAAAAACAAAGAAGCGCAGCGCGTGGTCGAGGCGTAAGCTCGGCACGCGCAGTGTCGTTCTGAAAGCTTGCCACGCTGGTTGTCGCAGCCGCCGCTCCGCTAGCGGCCTTCGCGTAGGAACGACGGCACGTCTCCTACGGCCGCCGTCACGTCCTCGTACAGTGGTGACCCCGGAGAACGCGCCTTGGACCGAGCGACACGCTGCCATGGCCATCGGACCAGAGCCAGAGTTCGACCCACCACTGCCGCCGTTCTCTTCAAGCTATGTCGGCGCATGGTTCGCCCAGTTCGAAGTGGCTGAACCACATCTAGATCCAGGAGTTCAAGCACGCGGTACTCCTCGACGTCCTGCCGCTTGCTCTCCAGCTCCACCTCGGTGTTCCATCGCCTGGCCCGCGCCCGTACGACGAACTGCGGCAGTCCGTCTTCAACTTCTACGGCGCTGCCTACCGTGCTCTTCCAGAGGTTGACCACACGGTACGCGACTCCTCTCCACCAACAACCCTCACGGCCAGCACCAAGCGCGTCTGCTGCTGCGCCCGCATGCCATCGTCCTCAGGCCACCTTATCGCCTTTATCGCCACCGACGTTGACACGTGGCAGTGGAGACATCGCCGAACCAACGCCGGCTCCCGTGCCGCACCCCATCGGGTCTGTCTCCGACTTCACTCAAGCCACTGGGTCTCTGACTGACTCTCCACCCGTGTGCTTGCGTTGTAGTGCACGTTAAAGAACCCCAGATGGTCAAAATTAATCCGGAGCCCTCCACTACGGCGCGCCTCATAATCAGAACTGGTTTTGTCACGTAAAACCCCAGAAAGAAGAAGATGACTCTCCACCCGACCCGCACACTGATCCGACCTCTGATCGATGCCCGAGCTTTGCACCGTGCCGACTCCGCTGTCACCGACCTTGCCAGTTATCACCACCGCGGACACTCACGACCTTCTCCGACCCCCGCTGCATCCCACGACAGGCGTCCTCAACGAACCACCGGACGGTCCTGCGGGCCTTGACCCCCCTTTGCCCGTCCAGCTCGTTGCTCACTCGCGACGTATCCCGTCACTATGTACCCCGACAGGCTGCGCCGTGTCCACCTGCACTGCACGCGTCGTGGCCCGTTCAGCGCTTCAAACGAATGACTCTTGTATGCACCCTGCACGCGGTGCAACAGCGTGGTCTGTGATGCGCCGCCGACGGCGCTCATGGGGGCACCGTCGCCGCATCATTCGCCTTACAGGCCTCCCTGTTCCTCCTTCCTGAAGATTTTGTTGCAACTCAAATTTTGTTGCAACTCAGCCTAAAAATTTTCTATTTATGATGCAGTAACCACATTTAAAGGGCATAACAAAATAGAGCAAGCATGCCAGCACACAAATGACAAATAGTAGCCCACTTTTCGAGACCAGCAAGCAGTAAACAAATGACAAGCAGCACCAGTTGCAGCCGACTTCATACCGTTCTGAATGCGCCGGCTCTCGTCCGATAGCTGCACTTCGCGAGACGTTTAGACGCACGTTCGTGCGAGGCACTGTCGCTGTAATTTTGCGTGTATTTGCGCCCCTCCTTCAAGTTCGAAAAACCTCTTTTACGTGGCAGGTATTGAACAACAGTAAGTTTTATCGGGAGTTTTTCAGGTTGGTCTAGGACTTTTTCGTTGACACTTTTCATCTAATTAGATCATTTGAGAAGTTGAGTATTTATTTAAGACTAATTATTTAATTAGGCGGAATGCAAAAATATGATCTCAACATCTTCAACCGACGGCAAACAACATTACGTTGATTTTGTCCAGCTACGCAGCATTTGCATATCTTTGAAGTTTGGCTAAGCTTGCGTGGGACACCTTGTATACGAAAGTGCTGTTTTGCACAATTGGCCGCTACCGGACATGGCGCCAAGCAGCACAAGATATAGAGCTAACTGAGAAGACACGAGGTACACGTTATCACGTTGTGAAACAGGTGAACTCACCACATCGAAGTGCCTTTCAGGCAGAACGCCGTCTTGTGATTTTCTTTTATTTTACAAGTGAATTGCTGTTTCCCGCTCAGTTGCGATAGATATCGAGTCTCACACGCGTCCGCCAAACTCGCAGTGCCCGCGCCGGCTGCCTCCAAAAACATAACGGCACCGAGAACCACACTGCCGGGGTTCCCCGAAACCATGCATTACTATGTCAGCAGTGAAGTATATTTAGATCGCCCATTCGAGCTGGTGCGGAACCGTAAATCAAAGACAAGGTTTCAGACATCCTTTTCGCACCAGTTCTCGCTACTGACAACAAGAATCGCCTCAACCGATAAGCCATATCTATACACCTAGAGGCGCTGGTGTGAAATCAAAACAAAGACACCCAAGTGAACAACCGCATGAACGTCCTAGCGAATGACGTTGTCATGCGGCTGTGTTGGATGCCTTGTGCAAAGTCAAGGCACTTGATGGGATGGAAGTCCACCCTCATATTCTGCTGGGCAAGTAAGTCAGCACTGACGTAATTTATGACGCTGACGAGACCATTGCGAACACCCATATGCCAATCTTATTCAAGCCAGCTACAGTAAACACCATCACCGCAAATGAGTTTCGTAATGGCACCTTACGGTGCCATTATGGCACCGTGATGTGCCGTGATATAATATTATGATATAATATGCACCGTGATATAATATTACATTTCAAGGCAAACCCATCCTACCACACGTAAAGGGGCACGCAGTTTCCCATTTTATACCGAAACCATTCCACTGCTGCAAGTACCCGCAGACAGGCCATGTTAGTAGAGTGCGAAAGCACTCACGCGTGTTGTCGATGCACTGGCCCCCACACCACTGACACGTGTCAGGCGAGTGGGCTGAAGTGCACAAATTGAAGCGGACCTCACGATGTACCTTCGAAAGGCTTCTCTTTGATTCGAAAAAAATGGCAATATTGATGAAAATGGTTAGAGACACTAAAACCTTCTTTTACCACTATGTTGCTCACACTTTGTCTAGCATTCCTTACAAAATTTGAGAATTTTTGGGAAACAGCGCAAACAGACGACACACAAGAAGGGAGACACGGACACACAGGCGCTGACTAACAACTGGTTTTATTGTGAAGGAAAGCACACCTTATATATGCCAGAGTGAAGCGAGGGAAAGGGGAAAACATAACAAGGGTAACATCGTGCCAACAACGCAAGCGCTAAAACAGCCAACCAAGCGCAACAAGACGCAAACAATTATTTTTCTTTCTAATCTGAACCCCCGATAGCCGCATCCAGAAGATAAAATTCAGCGTCAAAGAGAGCAAGGAAAGGGGTTCTGAAGCACTTGCTACCGAACTTCCTGATGTGGTAGGCTTCCAAACTGATGCGCGCTGTCTTGTCACTACTCTTTCTTAGAATCGTCGTCTCCTTTAACCGGGCCACACAATCAGTGCACTTGCTAACGTGCGCAACTATATGTGCGTATTTGTCATCTCGTGTTTTCAGTTTTTGAGCGTGTTCCCCTAAACGGTCATTGACACAGCGACCAGTTTCGCCGACGTAAAACATCCCACAAGACATGGGAATGCAATACACCACTCCAGTGGAACACTTAACGAACGGCGGTTGGTGGTTCTTCTGGCATCCACGTTTACTGGTGTTGCAGATACGTGGGCACAACTTTCCCAGCTTGTTAGGGGCAGAAAAACATATTGGCACGCCGTGCCTACTTGCCACCTTCTTCAGATTGTGGGAGAGTTTATGGATGTAGGGGACCACCTCAGGTCTATGTGCCTTCCGGTGATCCTCCGCCGTTGTAGTTCCCGTTCCACGCTTGAATTTTTGAAGGAGGGTTTCAGAAACAGCAGTCAAGACCGAGACGGGAAACCCTGCAGCCAAAAGACGGCTTACCTGATTGTTAAAACTGAGCGTCATCTGATGTGGGCACGATTTCTGGAGAGCCGATTCCATACACATCACCGCTATTCCTCTCTTAATTGTCTTGGAATGTGCCGAGTCATAGGGCAGTAGCTCCTTCTTAGCCCGTGGGTAGTATCCCCAGCAAACGTGTCCATCACAGAACGTGATTTTAAGGTCTAAAAACTGTAAAATTGAAGAGTCCGGAAGTTCATGGGTGAAACGCAACCCACGTCCATGTTTAATAAAAAAAGGTAAAACTTCACCTACAGTAGAGGAGTAGGTGGAGGCAGGCTGCTTTTTTAAAAGCACTAAAAAATCGTCAACATACCTAAAAGTTTTTAAAACCGGCCCCCATTAAACACCTGTTCTAGTGTGTCGTCCACCTTGGCCAGAAAAATGTCACAAAGAATAGGGGCTACGCAAGACCCTATGCAGATGCCATCACGCTGCAAAAAAGGCTGATCGTCAAATACAATAAAAGTAGAATTCAAGTAAAACAGCAATAAAGACAGAAAATTATCAACAGGACACGCCGGCGGTGTTCTGGAAGGATACGTCGCCGTTAGCTTCAATGCACGCTTTGACACACGCTAACAGTTGATTCTGCGGGACAGAATAAAACAAGTCCTGCACGTCAACAGAAAAACCAAAACCACATGATCATTTCCCTCTAGAAACTGTGCTACTGCGGCTGAATTTTTGACCAGAAATGGGTCGTTCACAACAAGCGTCTTGAGTTTCTTTAACAAAACTGGCTGACACACTTCTGCCACGATCCCTCTTCACTAACAATAGTCCTAAACGGAACTCGGGCTTAAGTGTCTTGGTTGTGAAAAAAACCCTCAAGTTTCCCCTACTGTTGGAATGTCCCTGCAAGCCTGCCGAGGTCCTAACTGCTTACAAACTGGACAAACTTGGTTTTAACGCGCACTTCACATTTCTTCATGGGGACAAAGTTCTTATTAACCGCCGCCAACGCTTTTCATTGTAAAGTCCCTTGGGTAAAACGGTGAACCCCCCCTCTTATCACTTGCGTAAGCATCACGTTGTTGCGCTTGAAAAAAGATACCGTCGTTCAACAAATACTTTGCTGCGAGTCCGTGGTTTTAGGAGCAAACTTTCGCAGGCAGTCAACACCTTCAAGAAGGCAGCGGTCCCGATTATCATCTGTAGCCTTATCGCCCACTTTTCGATTCATAGCAATGAGATCATGCGCGGGAACACCAGGTTGGACACCGAATTTACTTCCGGACTCTTCAATTTTACAGTTTTTAGACCTTAAAATCACGTTCTGTGATGGACACGTTTGCTGGGGATACTACCCACGGGCTAAGAAGGAGCTACTGCCCTATGACTCGGCACATTCCAAGACAATTAAGAGAGGAATAGCGGTGATGTGTATGGAATCGGCTCTCCAGAAATCGTGCCCACATCAGATGACGCTCAGTTTTAAACAATCAGGTAAGCCGTCTTTTGGCTGCAGGTTTTCCCGTCTCGGTCTTGACTGCTGTTTCTGAAACCCTCCTTCAAAATTCAAGCGTGGAACGGGAACTACAACGCGGAGGATCACCGGAAGGCACATAGACCTGAGGTGGTCCCCTACATCCATAAACTCTCCCACAATCTGAAGAAGGTGGCAAGTAGGCACGGCGTGCCAAACTGGCTTCCAAACTCCAAAACTGGCTTCCAAACTCCAAACTGGTACTTCCAAACTGGCTTCCAAACTGATGCGCGCTGTCTTGTCACTACTCTTTCCTAGAATCGTCGTCTCCTTTAACCGGGCCACACAATCAGTGCACTTGCTCACGTGCGCAATTATATGTGCGTATTTTAGGGGAACACGCTCTAAAACTGAAAACCGTTTAGGGGAACACGCTCTAAAACTGAAAAAACGAGATGACAAATACGCACATATAGTTGCGCACGTGAGCAAGTGCACTGATTGTGTGGCCCGGTTAAAGGAGACGACGATTCTAGGAAAGAGTAGTGACAAGACAGCGCGCATCAGTTTGGAAGCCTACCACATCAGGAAGTTCGGTAGCAAGTGCTTCAGCACCCCTTCCCTTGCTCTCTTTGACGCTGAATTTTATCTTCTGGATGCGGCTATCGGGGGTTCAGATTAGAAAGAAAAATAATTGTTCGCGTCTTGTTGCGCTTGGTTGGCTGTTTTGCGCTTGCGTTGTTGGCACGATGTTACCCTTGTTATGTTTTCCCCTTTCCCTTGCTTCACTCTGGCATATATAAGGTGTGCTATCCTTCACAATAAAACCAGTTGTTAGTCAGCGCCTGTGTGTCCGTGTCTCCCTTCTTGTGGTCGTCTGTTTGCGCTGTTACCCAAAGTTTCAACGTGTACCACTGCGAACGGGAAATAAACAACTTGGAAATAGGCAAATGGGGCATGTGTAACAAGTCATGCACCAGTATGTATGTACAAGAATATGTAACTTGGGCACAGATAATGTCCAACTGAGCATGGGACACTAGGTAAGTCAACAATCTTGGCCAATCCTCTAGAATGGGTATGTACCGTAGGGGTAGTGTCTGGATAGACAATAACAACAGGCAAGAAGGAAAAAGAAGTCGCCAACGAAAATTGAGGAAGTCGGGTGCAGAGAAGTGAGAAAGACGGCATCATAATCAACCGATTGTGAAGAAAAAAGTGAAATGAACACGAGGAGCCCAGAGGGCAAATTGAGCGAGGAGCCTTCATTTGCAGAGAAGTGCAGAAAATGTCGGTAACAGAGAATTGAAAGAGCAAGCTGCACAAAAGTGAAATTTTTGGAATATGGTGTGTAGCGAAATTGTTTCAATGCTAATCACATACTAACGTCCACATTCGTAGTGAGATGGGTTCCGCCGGGATTTTATATATGGTCAAAGACCCTAATAAAGTTTTTCATCCATCCATCCGTCCATCTGTCAGTAAAGTTAGGCAACGATGGTGCCCCGTGCTTTTTTTTTTTCTTGTTTAACTTTTTTTTCGATTTCTCGTTTGGGGCTTGGAGGTTAATGTAGTGGTCAAAAATTGCTCAGTAAGAGAGTTTTCCCGGCACAAGGTCAGTATTGTTCACCCGAAGGTAATTATTTTTATACTATCAATTCGTAAGAACCATAAAAAATCTGGTAAAATCACGTGTTTTACTGCTGAATTTCTGAGAAATCATGTTCCTGTCAGTTTACGTCCTGCCATGACACCTTGGAAAATACCTTGCCTGCTTTTCCGAATTGCCAAGCGGAGTCATCCAGCACTATTCATGATTTGTAGCGCTTATTCGCATTGGTGGCCAAAAATTCAGATTTTATGAAAACGGAGTTGTAATACAATACAAAATATTTAGCGAATATTGCGTTAAATGCTCCAGGAGAACGCAAGCAAAGACATATGTCAGGCACATAAAATACGAATGCCAATAAACATATTCAAATAATCTAGCTCCAAATCAAAGAAGACATACCAGATATCCTTTGCTAGAGCTGGCCCAAGATATTAGTAACACGTATAAAATATATAAAAGCTTCCAGCGGTAAGTGTAACTTTACTTATTATTCTTTGACATATGGTCATCCGATTCGGAGGACTAATTTGCCCGGTACAGTTGCTGCAGAAATATTTCTTAACGGCTTGAGTCTGAAGTTGTTGGACGGTCTTTATTTTTACAACCGAAGCTTCTTCCCGCCAAATTTTGCAATACTCTGTATTTCACTCTTCGTAAACAAAGTTAAAGACATGTGTGACTTTGGTCAGTTTTACGGCTTAGCTGTTTATGGCTAAACTTCCAGGCATTTGAACGCGACAGCGTTGGGCCCCGTGTCGCGGAAAATCCGGCGTCGGCGTCGGTGCCAGCGTTGGTATCGGCTTCGGCGTAAGCATCGGCGTCCGTGGCATCCGTGGCGGATAAATTCATCCCAAACCATCCCACAACACAGGCCCTCCGCGTGGCGCAAGGCGCTATTGAACAAAAATCATCATTATCATCATCATCAGCCTATATTTATGTCCACTGCAGGACGAAGGCCTCTCCCTGCGATCTCCAATTACCCCTGTTTAGCGCTAGCGTATTCCAACTTGCGCCTGCAAATTTCCTAACTTCATCATCCCACCTGACTTTCTGCCGTCCGCGACTGCGCTTCCCTTCTCTTGGTATCCATTCTGCAACCCTAATGGTCCACCGGTTATCTATCCTACGCATTACATGGCCTGCCCAGCTCCATTTCTTCCGCTTAATGTCAACTAGAATATCGTCTACCCCCGTTTGTTCTCTGATCCACACCGCTCTCTTCCTGTCTCTTAACGTTAGTCCTAAAATTTTTCGTTCCATCGCTCTTTGTGCGGTCCTTAACTTGATCTCGAGCTTCTTTGTTAACCTCCTAGTTTCTGCCCCATATGTTAGCACCGGTAGAATGCAATGATTGTACACTTTTCTTTTAAACGACAGTGGTAAGCTCCCAGTAAGGATTTGGCAATGCCTGCCGTATGCACTCCAACCCAATTTTATTCTTCTGTAAATTTCTTTCTCATGATCAGGGTCCCATGTGAGTAATTGACCTAGATAAACATACTCCTTTTCAGACTCTAGAGGCTGACTGGTGATCCTGAATTCTTGTTCCCTTGCCAGGCTTACACTTTCTCTTACACTTTCTCGATTAAGGTCCTCAATCATTTGTTGTAATTCGTCTCCATTGTTGCTCAATAGGACAATGTCATCTGCAAACCGAAGGTTGCTGAGATATTCGCCGTCGATCCTATCTCCTAATCCTTCCCAGTCTAAGAGCTCGAATCCTTCTTCTAAGCATGCAGTGAATAGCATTGGAGAGATTGTGTCTCCTTGCCTGACCCCTTTCTTGATAGGTATCTTTCTACTTTTCTTGTGGAGAACCAAGGTAGCTGTGGAATCCTTGTAGATATTTGCTAAGATATTCACGTATGCCTCCTCTACTTCTTGATTACGCAATGCCTCTATGACTGCTGGTATCTCTACTGAATCGAATGCCTTTCATAATCTATGAAAGCCATATAGAGAGGTTGATTGTACTCCGCAGATTTCTCTATTGCCTGATTGATGACATGGATGTGGTCCATCGTAGAATATCCCTTCCTGAAGCCAGGCCTGTTCTCTTGGTTGGCTGAAGTCAAGTGTTGTCCTGATTTTATTGGAAATTATCTTGGTGAATACTTTATACAATACTGAAAGGAAGCTAATGGGTCTGTAATTATTCAATTCTTTAACGTCTCCCTTCTTATGGATAAGTATAATGTTGGCATTCTTCCAGCTCTCTGGTACACTTGAAGTTGTGAGGCATTGCGTATAAAGGGCCGCAAGCTTTTCAAGCCTGATATCTCCTCCATGTTTGATTAAATCTACTGTTATTCCATCTTCTCCAGGCGCTTCTCCCCTGGTCATGTCTTTCAAGGCCCTCCTAACTTCATCGCTAGTTATAGAAGGAGCTTTTGTATCCGGTTCATCACTATTGCGAATGAAAGTTGCTTGGCTGTTTTGGCTACTGTACAGGTCAGTATAAAATTCTACCGCTGCTTTTACTATGTCATCGAAATTGCTGATGATATTACCATGCTTATCTTTCAGTGCATACATCTTGCCTTGTCCTATGCCTAGTTTTCTTCTTACTGATTTCATGCTGCGTCCATATTTTACGGCTTCCTCAATTTTTCCCACGTTATAATTTCGAATATCCCTTACTTTCTTCTTGTTGATCAGTTTTGACCGTTCAGCGAATTCTATCTGATCTCTTGAGTTGGACACTTTCATGTTTGTTGTTTCTTTATTAGGTCCTTTGTTTCTTGGGAGAGCTTCTCTACAGGTTGCTTTGGTGCCTTACCTCCCACTTCAATTGCTGCTTCTGAGATCTGCCTAGTTTCGGTTTCATTCATTACCTCTATGTTATCTTCATCTTCCTGTTCTAAAGCTGCATATTTGTTTGCGAGCACCAGCCTGAATTGGTCTGCTTTCATCCTTACTGCCTCTAGGTTGGCCTGTTTACTCTTGACTAATTTCACTCTTTCTCTCTTCAAATTGAGATTAATCCTAGACCTCACTAACCTATGGTCCCTGCACTTTACCTTACCTAACACTTCTACATTCTTCACTATGCTTGGATCGTCAGAGAGTATGAAATCTATTTCATTCCTTGTTTCTCCATTAGGGCTTTTCCAGGTCCACTTCCTGTTGGTGCGCTTCCTGAAGAATGTATTCATTATTCGGAGCCTATTCCTTTCCGCGAATTCCACCAACATCTCTCCTCTTGCATTCCTAGAGTCGATGCCGTAGTTGCCAATTGCTTGCTCGCCAACCTGCTTTTTGCCCACTTTTGCATTGAAGTCGCCCATGACTACAGTATACTGAGTTTGCACCTTTCTCATTGCTAATTCCACATCTTCATAAAACTGTTCTATCTCTTCATCATCGTGACTGGAAGTTGGGGCGTAGGCTTGTACTACCTTCATTTTGTACCTCCTATTCAGCTTTATTATGACGACTGCTACCCTCTCACTAATGCTGTAAAATTCATCAATGTTGCCCGCCATGTTGTTATGGACTAGAAATCCTACCCCGGATTCTCTCTTATCTCGAAGACATCTGTAGCAGAGGACGTGGCCGTTAGTCAGCACTGTGTAAGCTTCACCAGTTCTTCTAACCTCACTAAGGCCAATAATATCCCAGGCAAGGCCTGATAATTCCTCAAATAGTCCTGCTAAGCTAGCCTCACTCGAGAGGATGTGCGTGTTGAACGTTGCCAGGTTCAGTTTCATTGGCGGCCTGTCCGGACCCAGAGATTCTTAGCACCCTCTGCCACGTCGCCGGTCTGACCGCCGCCTTGGTGAGGTGCTCCGCAGCCACTGGGGACTGAGGGCCATGGGTTAATTGTCGGAGTCATCAGGGAGGTAGTGGCCGAATAATGCACCAGGGAGGCCGATTCCTGTTCTGGTGAGGGAGTGACTTTGATGAAGCTTTGATGAAGCTTAGTGGGCCTGCCTAGTTTGGTTGCACCTGAACTAGTATAGCCCCACTAGCTCTCGGCAATATGTATTTTTTGCCGGTGTCAGGCACAACTCCATGCCTGAAAATGTAGTGGAATGGAGCAGGATTCGAACTTACGACCTTCAGATTTGAAGTCGGGTGTTCTACCTCTAACTCTTTGAGAATTTCCACAAAAATGGAATTTCTCAAAGTAAATCTGTCCTTACCACTTAACTACAACCTACCCACATGATAGCGTCAGATTGTGATTTCAATATACAAGAAAAAAAGCCTGACAAGCAGCCAGGGATCTGTGAATGCTATCGCGTTCCACTTTAAATGCGAAGCTTAAGCGTCCTCCAGTTCTGTTTTGTGTGCGTATGCAAAAACTGTGGGGCGATCCTGGTTATTGTGCAGAAAGTGTCCAGGCGCAATGGCACATACCCCTGTGGATACAGAGAATTGGGCTACGGGGCCTGTAACGAGCCCTTGAACTATCCTTGTCACATTTGGGACCCAAAGAGGTTCCAGGAACAAGGGTCACAACAAATACTGGGATCGGATCTTAGCCGAAAAGGCCGACGCGCGTTAGCCATGTGTACGTTGGCACCACCCTCTCTTTGTCGTCGTTCCAATCGCTTTCATTCCTAGTTCCTACCGCTCTACGGGGGGCGGCAGCACTTTCGCGCGTATATGTAAGACAAACTGCCGTTTTATATTTTGCATTGCACTTCTGTCCTCGTAATGGAAGGCCGCGTCTAGTGCGCACTCCCGGCGACGGTTGCATTCTCGTCTCTGTTCCTGCTGTCGCTCTTCCTAGGCGCGTTGCTCCTCGCGAGTCCGGATTAAATGCGGCCTGCCCATTCTGTATCACCTCTGTGTCGTGTGATAAACAACTTCGCTGATTATCCACCTTCACAGAGTGGAATGGCTGATATTTTTTTATTTATTTTGGTTTGGGCGTTTTACTTATTCTGCTCTCGAAATTTCTATGTAATCTTCATTTTAATCAGATGGATTTTGTTCTTCTTTGGTTGGTGTTCTGCTTTATTGCCCATGCTTAGAATTTATAAAAGAATAAACAGGACAACTCCATCACCGGTACACCTTTATTTCAAATGAGTACAGAAAATACCGCAATTTGTTTCTAACCCTGCATGAGACAGTCACTTATAAGCGCATAGATGGCGGTGTTTCACGTCATAGTGTGAACTGTTTGGCCCTGCTCTGCCCCAAGAACGCCCAATCTTTGTGATCCATTTACTTTGACGCTACAAGCCAGCCTGGATTCCTTCCACCCTAGGAAGTTCGGCAGCAATACTTAACGCTAAATAAGCAATGGGGTGAGGTTTGCCGAAATTTATGTAGGCAATTGTTAGTGGGCAGTTAAGGGGCGCTAAAATAAACACACAATCATTGTAGAGTGTTGAAGTATTCCTGGCAAACTCTGTTTCTGTTGGTTTCGCAGTAATAGGTTGATAATTAAAAAGAAGAACTAAGGTCAAAGTGTGATTTGCATGTTTTGCGCGGAAACACCTGAGCCTAACGTCAGTTGATGTCACTAAACTTGCTTTACATTTCTAAGTTCAGAGGTTTGTTCTGAGATTACAAGGTATTTGATTTTCGGCAATAATGATTTAGCTTGGCATAAAACATATGCCGCCAAATTGATGGCTGGTTGGAAGCCTAAAAGTGGCGTCTCTGCGCCTATTTTGTTTTTGCGTCTTTTCTCGCTTTCCCATCACCTTGTCGCCATAAGAGTGAGTTTTTGCTACTGCACATGTTTTTTTTTACTTATACAGCACAAATTTTATTTCTGTACAGTGTCTCTTAAGAGAATATGAGATCGAGAGTTATATCTAAACGCTCAAGAATGTAGAAAGGCAAAGCAACCGATTCTGATCACATTTGCATGATGAAAAAAAATATAGGTGGAGTTTGTTGACTTTCATAAGCCGATTATCTATTTAGACGTCTAATTATTATTTTGCGAAAATTGTTGCATGTGTTGCAAGTGTGAAGTGTACAACGCTGCACCATATATAATATACCACAAATCTGTAAGCGAAGTTGTCAGATATTTTGGAAAAAACATAACGGAATATACATCAATTTGAAATTTACCACTCTTTAGGATGTAGGACTTTCCCCATGCACCCCTAAACATTGTCAAAATTCCACGTAAGCTGTAAATCCATTTAACATATTTTGCCATTTCGATGCTCTAACAGTTGCAGTTTAAAGAACTTGATACCTGCTTTTAGTCTAAGCTAGAGATTTGTAAACTTTGTGTTTATTTATTAAATTACCAATTTTCGAAAACTTTTGCAAAACGTCTATTCTCTAAACCGAAACTTCGCCTCCTGGTATCACTTAATTTAACATTCTCTCAAAAAGGTTCCCTTACCATGTTAAGTCGTTTTTAACAGAGAAGGGCCAGCGCAAACTTCAAACAAGCATGGTCATGTCTGCAAAGTAGTACAGGGCTGCTCTCCGCCGAGAACAGCTGATATTTAAAACCGAATTCCACGCGTCCTCCTTCTCGACGCATCCTGCTCCCAGCCAAAGAGTCGTGTTAAGAGGGACAAACTCGATGACTTATAACGCCGTACTAGCAACGTCACCCAGCATGACACATTACTTCGGTAAATCGCCCAATGTTGAATTCGCATGCCGCCACCGAAAATGCATTTTTGTTGTGAGATTACAAATTTATTAACAAATTTTTCACATGTGGTACAGTGTGACGAAATCTTTGTGCCCCCTTCGTTTTCCTAGAACAATGAACAGGTAGAGCGCTCGCCGTTTCCATTTGCAAGGTTGAGAATACTCAGACCTATCATCAAACTGTTTTAAGTGTAGTTATTCACATATTTGACGCGGAAAACCATTTCTTAGCGGTTACTATTGGGCAAGGCTGGGCATAGAAGGGGTAACTCGCATAATGGACGTTGCGATACAGCAGGGAGCCTTACAAACTAAATGTTCTTCTTTAAACGAATTGGAGGGAGCTCACATTTAGGCTCGTCCTCAGAACTTCATCTTCCACACGGACGGTGTAGTAGTGACCAGATGTTCCTACAAATTAAACGAGTTGTGCCTCTTGGCTGGACCCAATTTCTCCGCTAAGTGCGCTGGATACGACATTGTACAGTGAGGGTAGCTCGATATTTGAGACCGGCGAGTACGTATAATCAGCGTTACTCAAATCTCTGGTTGCTTTTCTGGCCCCACAATATGTGGGACGAGAAGTGCAAAAGTATTGACAACTGGACGCGGTGGTAGGGTAATCGATGAAACCGCGCCAAAGACGAGCAGGCCGAAAAAAGCAAGATGGTGGGCACCAACTTGTTTGCTTTGATCGTGTTTGCCTGTGGTGCTGTTTCATGATGTTATATACAAGGTATCGTGCTGATTAGTGTACAGCGTACATAGGTATTCTACGTAGTAAGGTGGTGGTATATTTACTCAGCGAATAGGACATTATATTTACCCTTTCAAGATTATCACGAACGCTTTAGAAAACTGCGCGCTTCTCCTCTGCAAACAATAGTATAGCTTCAAGAAAAGCCCGGAATGCCTACACCGGGCCATATGTCACCATTGTTCGCCAGATTTAGATTGCCTCTAGAAATTTACCATAATATTGTGCAAAAATCATTGTGAATCACATCTGCAGTGCCTATATGTCACCTTTTTTTCTGTAGCCATGACTAGCAGTGCGTACAACGTGCAAAAACTTCTGGTCTGATGACGAACGCCGGTAGCAAACAACATTGTCGATGCCTACGTTGTATTTCTGCAGAACAGGAAGTAACGCTTGTACCTGCTAAGATCTCCTGGAGAAACGTCGAGTCATTCGTCAAAACGTGAGCGATTTCTGCCTGAGACGTACAGAATAAATATAATAATAACAGTTACACAGGAACGTGCACAATTTATGTCATTAAGGAAATGAATGCTCGCTAACAAATATTAATTGCATACCACAGGTTTGCGATGAGATTTCTACTCACTGGTCTTCTGGGGATTCTTATCGCTTTGCTTATTCCTGTCGAAGGTAAGCTACGTAGAGTGACTCTTTTATAATTCATATACTTGAGTTATATCCCACGTTTATTTCATTACATATCATAGTAAGAGAGTTTTAATGTTTCTACTCACATGTACATCAATAATGCGCTGAGGACTTTAAGGACAGTGTTGGCCTAATTATTTCTCCGAATTTGCTTATTAGAAGACGTGTCTTCCTAAATATGCTTCTGTATAGTTTTATTGTTGTGAAGTAAGGCTTAGAAACCAGAAAACAAGATGGGTACTCAAATAATCCTATATTCCAGCGAATGTTTTCCAACCTGCAATAGCGACTAAGTAATAGCTATAAAACTTGACATACGAAGATAAGGGATGCTGCAAAACCAGCACTGCGGAATGCAGGCGTCACATCAGGAACCACATAGTTGACAGCGCACTGAAATATAAGAACCGAAAATTATATTGCTTATAATATTATTGCGATCATGTCTTCGGAATTAAAGCTCTCTCAGATAGCGTCACCATATTTACGACCATACCAGTGTGGTGGTAAATTGCACGAAGTGTTCCTGGAAAGAACAAGGCTACTGCCAGCTAGCGCACAATTTTATCATCAGTCGATAAAAATAAGGCTTTATTTGCAACAGAAAGACACCCGCGCTATGAATTTGTTCTTTACATACATGAAATTAGTAATCATGTTGACTTTTAAAAGATTGAAATATTTCATATTACCCCTGTTAACGCTTTAAGCAATGATTAAGTACTTTTTCCTGCTTGGGCGGGCGCATTTGATATCACATAAAAGCAGCGCAAATGTAAATAAAAATAAAAGTTCCCATACCTTTCGACAGTTAGAAATAAAGAACGATATGTGTTATCCTTAAGGCAGCGTGTTGCGTGAGACCAATTACTAGGGCGCTAGCTTACATTCAAATTATTTTAGAGCGGTGTTGTTGCATTGCAGTGTTCGCAATCTGCATAAAATCCTTCAACACAGTTCTGTTTATCTAACGATCCGTGAAGCAAGTAATTTGAATTTCTGAAAAGATGCCGGTGCTTATAGGTTAGGCGGACAGCATTTTGAATGCCGCATTCAAGAACATTAGATGTGTAGGTTGTAGAGCGTTCCTTCACCTAAGTTTCGATAACGGACTATGTCTGTCAGTAGAAACACGGGGAAAATAAATTAGGGTGTAATCAAGAACAAAAATATTCTTCGAATTATGCTTTGGAGACGCGATTGCCAACGCGTATTCTATGCGCCCCGCTTCGTTGTTCGCAATACCAAAACCTGCTGAAGGCCCGCTTGTACCACTCCTAAATTGTACTTCTCAGTTTGTAATTACGTTAAAATAAAATCAAAATGCTAAGATAGTCCAATCACAGTGAAAATCGTCAATGGAGAACCCACCCACCCTAAAGGACATGTGTATCGAAGGAATAATTATGCAATTGCGGAATTCCAAATATTCGTACGTATTTTGAACGCCTCTACAATGAAAACCACTAGAACAAATTTATCTGTGCAACAAAGGAATTAAGCATCACGGCGGCTCATTTGGTGCTTTGCTAAAAGCGCCACCGAGTGGTGCCGCCACTCTGATAGGCAGACGTCACCAAGGTGCGATAGCGCGAACCTTGGTGACGGCGCTAGTCCCGCACCTTGGAAGCACACATATCAGAAGTAGCCCTGGTGCAGGGCTCCAGGAATCTCTGAAGCCGTGCACTGCTGGTCGTAACGCATCCAATTGTTGCAACGGCTGACGAATACGTCGGAGTTTATGTTGCCGTGGTGATGTATCCGCAACGACGACCGACGGCGTCTTCAAACCTATCTGCAGCAGAAGGGACGTGAATGCCAACGAAGGAAACAGTGAGGAAGATCCTGTAAGCAAACAAATCATTTTGACGGCAAGGAAAACAATAGCGGCATTCGACGAACTTCCGCTTTAGCTTCCGAAGCTCTTCCGCTTCGCCGCCTAGCATGGTGTGAATATCGGTGCAACATTT